>NW_028141167.1:15476852-15526964 GCF_030444845.1 Prenolepis imparis
AAGCAGTGGTATCAACGCAGTGGTATGAATGATATTACAAAACTTAGTCGGTTGTTCTTCTTGACAAATTTTACTCGATAGATAGCATATCTTCGTCTAAAAAAAGACGAATATATACTATCTGTTGCGTAAAATTTACTAAGAAGAACAATCGGCCCTTACTAATAACTAATAACTAAGAACTAGTTTCACAACTTATTGGACAAAGGAAAGTAATTCTTGCGTTTATAATAAAATATATATTTGTATATTTTGTAGTATCAATCGTAATTGTAGAAAATATTCTATAACTTACCTTTATTTTGGAATGCCATTTTATACGTAAAACGAATTAGCCCTTCTCACACAAATGGCCACTGTGCCTTTACAAGGACGTCAATGAAACGCAGAATTGCGACACAATGGCCGCGTTCAGCAGAACAATTACTGAGTTGTCGTTTTATCAACACTGTAAGTTGATTCGTTGGTTCTAAAAGTAAGAACCAATCACGTTTGAGAACCTACTCTGCTGAACGCCTAATAAGATGACGTAATATATAGCGTCCATAAACATATTAATATAGACTGCTCAAAAGGTGGTGGGGAATGTCCTCCTGAGGGAAAAAGACAGCACGAACAGTCCTGGCTTGCTGTCTTCTTCTAATGGTATACTGCGCATACTGGTGCGCAGATTACGTCCATTAGAAGAAGACAGCAAGCCAGGACTGTTCGTGCCATCCTTTTCCCTTAGAGGAGGACGCCCCCATTCCCGATTCCACTGCTTCATGAGCAGTCTATATTAATATGTCTATGATAGCGCCACTCTATCTATCTGTGTGTAAGAAAAGGAAAGACAGTAATTCGAAATGTCACTACTCAGCTCAGAAGGCGCTCTTATGCGCATGGGCGAAAAAGGAATTTCGACAATTGGGCGCTGCGCGGCATGTTTGCACAATTAGGCATAGTTAAATATTTTTCAGAAGATTGAATATTTTTGTTGATTTGCTAAAGCATATATTATTCAATATTATTTTTTACATTAACTATAATGTAAGCTAAACTAACAGAAATTTATGATAATTTAATTACGATCATAGACGTAACTTAACATATAATTTCATTCTACAATTTTGTATGATTAATGTTAAATTAAAAATATAGGTAGATAGTTTTATGGAAATATTTTTAAATATATATCAGATGAGACAGGAAAGTAGTGATTTATAAAGATTGACAAAGTAAAATTTGAATAGTAAAATCTTAATAATTGTATTTGGTGTGTAGTAAATGTACTAATATTATTATTAATTTTCCACAATGATCTATTAAATTTTGATCTATATTGATTCTACATAAATTTTTTAATGAAATTTTATCTTTTCTAGTTATGTCAAATGAAATTTTATCTTTTCTAGTTATGTCAAAAATAGAAAGGAAATGAAGATAGGAAAAAGAAAATGTGAATAAATTTAATTTATATAAAATTATATATTTTCTATATTTATTATATTAATTACAATACATAATATTAAGGACATGGTAGTTTATATAAAATAAATTTAAAAAATATATTATATATACATATATTTAATATTTTTATAATAAATAAACATAATACAAGACGTGTATTACAATATGTTATAACAATATATATGAGTATTTTTAATGAGTTTAATATGAGTTACTTTAAATATCTCTTTTTAATGATACTACAAATACATTATCCGCATATTGTTATTGTTAAGAATATATTATGCATACATTAGAAATAATAGTTTCAGTTCACTCAAAGCTCACTCGAAGTTATGAGAACGCATGTTGTTTTATTCTATCTATTAAATGCATTAACAATTATTACTAGCGTTCAAATAATTTATCACAATTGCAGTTCACGCTCGCTCAAGGCTATCCGCGAACGCATATTTTATTACAATTGCAGTTCACGCTCGCTCAAGGCTATCCGCGAACGCATATTTTATTACAATTGCAGTTCACGCTCGCTCAAGGCTATCCGCGAACGCATATTTTTTTATTACAATTGCAGTTCACGCTCGCTCAAGGCTATCCGCGAACGCATTTCTTTTGTCTATTAAATGAATTAACAATTATAATAGCGTTTAAATAATTTAATATTAAAAATAATACTTTTAAAAATGTTATTTGTACATGTATTAATATTTGCAAAAATTATAAATTATATCTTTATGTGTGTAATTACTTACAGTATATAACAATATGCGGACATGCGTTATAATGATTATCTAAAACTTTTTCTGCATCTTTGCAGTCGTCGTATCTTACCCACTTGTTATTTTTTCGATAACATATTGCTGTGTAATGTCCTATATCAGAATCTGTAGATTGTCTAGTTTGTATCACTGGTGATTTGAAATCGACTGTACCGATTAAGGAATATGACTGTTCCAAAAAGGATAAATTTAATTCTGTTGGAAGTTCTTCCAGTGGAATTCGCTGTTCATCTGTAATTTCTGAATATAATTCAAAAACGATAAATTGTCCTGTAAATTAAATTACATATAATTAATAAAACTAGAAATGAGAAAATATATAATAAATAGAATAGAAAAAAAATATAAATTTAATATATACCTATATAAAAAATAGTTGTTGTTTCAAAGCCATTACAATCTTTTTGACAGCAAGGTCGTGTTCCTTGAATAGTTATTTCACTTTCTATGCGATTAAATTCTCTTCGTTGCAATAATCCAAGTTCAACTTGAACCAATGGTAATATTTTCTCTCTGGTAGGACAACCGCAACTGCACCTCGATATTTCTTTAAATGATGGATAGTTTTTAAATAATTCTCTGCACAAAAAAGCAACTGTAACTTCACAATTAATCAATATACAGTCATTATGCAAATTTGAACTTTTAAAAATTTCGCGCAATATTAGCGCACGAAGTCTGTAAGAAGATTTTTTAATTCCATGCGTTACTATATCAAGTACAAGTTTAAAAAACATATTGCTGCTTTCTTTATGTATTAAATCTTTAATATATTTTTTATCAAAATAAGCTGAAATAAAAAGCTGCAATATGCTATCAAATGCACAGGTATTAGTAAAAGAATATTTTTCATTTCCTATTTTTACAGCTTTTACCGATAAGTTACCACCATTTTTTATAATTGGTATTTTTTGAAGCTTTTCTAATAAAAAATCTTGTTCCGGATTGCCTCGTTGAAGGTATCTGCCTCTGGACGATGTTTTAGTTGTTTTAGCTGCAAGTCCTCTCCAATCTTCTATTTCTCTTGCTGCTAATATTTCATTTGCATTACCAACTGTTTCACATTTTTTGCAAATGCGTTTCTGTCCATATCCTTCTTCTCCAACTGGCGTAGAACAAGCATCAATAGCATGAACGTTTTTGTGGCAGATACAACATACATGCGCACCAGTAGGTTCGTCTCCATTAGCACACACAGGACATTCAACATTAATTTCCATATTGATATTATCAGTCTCTGGAAATTGTTCCGATATAATTGTCGGGGATTCTTCTACAATTTTTTCCGTTATCTCTCCTATTTCTATATCTTTGTCCTGAAACATTGCATTTATTAGTTTTACACGACCGCTAAGAATCTTAACATGTTTTGTTACAAATAAATCTGCGCGCATCGGCGTTTGTTCACTTTTAAAAAATATATTTTTTATTATATGAAAATCTCCTTCAACAGATGCACTGCTTGCTGGTATCCTTCCAAATCCAAATTTATCACGACATATGCAGGACCATAAAGGCAAATATTTTGTGTCTGCTATTAATTTATCAGCAAACGCAGGCATGTAATGTGCATTTTCTCGATCACCCGTATCAGTAATTTTCATTTGTACTTTCTCATCTATAGATTTTGCCCAGTGGTACCATCCGTTTGTTGCATCCTCATGATCCTCATTATCGTCATTATCGTCAGCATTCGAATCTTCTGTTTCTAAAAACTGTGTTTCTTCATCAGCTGACATGAAACGTTTTACTTTCATTTTGTATTCTTCGCACATAGTTGGTTTATTTTGTTGGGTATAGCCTTCAGTTTCACTCCTAGAAATTACTAAAAGAGAAGTTAAAATTTCTTGAGCTATTTCTATATTACGACATAGAATCAATTGTCCTAACAAAGATAAATAAAATTTTTTTATTCTTGGCCGTGAAATTTTTAAAAAGTTGCTATATTTTTTTATAAAATGCGCTACATCAATCCGTATGTAACACATTGGCAATTGGTCATCCTTGCATGCATCAGAATAGCTTTCTAGAGTTAAATTTCCTGCAAAAGAACGAATAGCTGCTGTCAAAAGTGCCCTTGAAAAATCGCATACGACTTCTCGTGGATGAGGTGCACCTAAACGAATCCACTCTGATAGCCAAAATTGAATCGCATTAGTATTGTGACTCTCCGACAACATTTGACATACTGGAAAAAGACCTTTACTCCTTTCACAATTAATTACAGCATTATAAAGAAATATATGTTTCGATTTAGATCGATCAAATCTCTTAATTTTTTTTATTAAACTACCAGTTGCATCAATATAAATACAAGCTGGCTCAGACATTGCATATGATCTATACACATTTATTTGATAATTAGACCAATAATGTATAAAAAATGGATTTAAGCCAATATTATGTATAATATCTCGTAAAGATCCCAACTGCATTAATAATAATGCTTTCAGGGGATCTTTATCCAGATAATCTTCTTCTATAATTTTTTTTTTTGCGACTCTTAAAACATTTGTGCTAAATAAATGTGGAGGTTCCGCGGTATCGCTTGTACTCATTAAATCTTCAGCTAATTCTGTACGATAGACCATTGCCGTAGTTTTTTTCAATTTTTCCGCGATTTTATCTCTAATAGGACGTCTAAGATATCGTTTTCCACAACGACCTTTACCTTCAATAAAAGTACAAACAATTTTTGTTGTCAGATCATTTGCAATAGAATTATTTATATCGCATTTAATTATAGCACCACATTTGCATGTACCATTTGCATATCCATATTCCCCATTTAGCAATAATTTATGATTTTTGAAATTAAAACCACAAGTTATTTTAGTAGCTGCCCAAATTTTTTCATTAAATACATGTTGCCACATTCCAGATTGTAATATTGTATATTCACGTATAGATTCTGGCTTACCTTTATCTCTTCGCCGATAAATTTTACGCATAATCAATGACATAAATTCTTCTTTGGGTATTGTAATTGTGAATGTACGTGCATCGTCTGCATTGCTGACGTCGAGTGATTTTGTAGTATCGGCTGATGAATCTACGGCGTTTGAATATGTTTCCTCTACATTTTGAATCACAGGCGGAAGTATCGCAGGAGGAATTAATTTATCCCTTAGGCCGCATTTATTGCATGTCACATATGTATATAATGAAGCGGGTGTAGTGATATAATCCAATTCCTTTGCGATTGTAATCCAAACAGAATCGCACTTCGAAATAATAGTACCCTTCGTTGTTATAATCCTATCTTTGTATTCCAAAACTTTTTGCGTTAATAATTCAATATCTATTTTCACTGGTCTTCCGACACGCATCTTGAAGCACAACAGAAATCACAAAGAAGTGATGAAGAAAATTGCACAACGTATTAATAACGCGTACACGAGAGCGAAGAATTTCTGTTCCAAAAACGCTTTCCACAGATGATTACTGCTCGAAATATCGCGAAAGACTGGTAGGAACCAATTTATTAGTAATTGCTTTGACTTGTCGCGCTTTTTTTTATTCGCGGCATCCACGGCGCGTCTTTTGATCTACAAGCCAAAGCCGCGCGCACGACACACGAGACAAGACGTGAGCAAGTGTGCGTGAAACTGAGAAGACAAAGGTTCACATCCTATACCAAATGTGAAAAGTAAAAATATAGCGTGAAAATAGAGCATACTCTTTCTTTCTCTTTAATATTCCAGTGGTGAATAAAAAGTGATAGAGATTAGCCATCTTCACGTCCTGATCCTCTTATTTTTGTTAAACACTTTCACATATGGCTGTCGCTGTATGTGATAATTTAAAAACGCAATGATTAAATAAAATTTAAATAAAATTTATTTTTATAATACTTTTGTATTATAAAACAATGACTATAAAGTAATATTTTATAAAAAAAAATCAATAAGCTCATGTCGCATTTTAATTGTTGACAAAAATACCATATTAGTAATATATTATATAATACACTATATGTACATTATATGTACTCTATAGAATATACTATATATTATACAATATAATAGTATATTATATAATTTGCATATTACAACATATATTAAAGCAAAATTAACGAATTTGCATTCAAATGCAAAAAATATCTAGCAAACTTATGCTGTTCTATTTTAAGTTACATTTATTTAATTTAAATAGTATTGCTAAATGACTGGGCAATAAATTCGATATTCTATTCTATACTTGTTCAAGTCGATTTTTCTAAGTAAAACGTGGAGCAATTAATTCGACGCTGCATATCTTAAGGACAATTAATTAAACAAACATTTAGAGACCAAAATCATAGCAGCAATTAATTGCGTTAATGTACTTTACTCTTGAGGGCATGCTAGCACCGCCACTCTTTCGGGTCGATTTTTCTAAGTAAAACGTGGAGCAATTAATTCGATACTGCATATCTTAACAGCAATTAATTAGGGAAACATTTTGAGACCAAATTTATTACAGCAATTAATTGCGTTAATGTACTTTACTCTTGAGGGCATGCTAGCACCGCCACTCTTTCGGATCGATTTTTCTAAGTAAAACGTGGAGCAATTAATTCGATACTGCATATCTTAAGAGCACTTAATTAAATAAACATTTAGAGACCAAAATCATAGCAGCAATTAATTGCGTTAATGTACTTTACTCTTGAGGGCATGCTAGCACCGCCACTCTTTCGGGTCGATTTTTCTAAGTAAAACGTGGAGCAATTAATTCGATACTGCATATCTCAAGAGCACTTAATTAAATAAACATTTAGAGACCAAAATCATAGCAGCAATTAATTGCGTTAATGTACTTTACTCTTGAGGGCATGCTAGCACCGCCACTCTTTCGGGTCGATTTTTCTAAGTAAAACGTGGAGCAATTAATTCGATACTGCATATCTTAACAGCAATTAATTAGGGAAACATTTTGAGACCAAATTTATTACAGCAATTAATTGCGTTAATGTACTTTACTCTTGAGGGCATGCTAGCACCGCCACTCTTTCGGGTCGATTTTTCTAAGTAAAATGTAGAGCAATTAATTCGACGCTGCATATCTTAAAAGCACTTAATTAAATAAACATTTAGAGACCAAAATCATAGCAGCAATTAATTGCGTTAATGTACTTTACTCTTGAGGGCATGCTAGCACCGCCACTCTTTCGGGTCGATTTTTCTAAGTAAAACGTGGAGCAATTAATTCGATACTGCATATCTTAACAGCAATTAATTAGGGAAACATTTTGAGACCAAATTTATTACAGCAATTAATTGCGTTAATGTACTTTACTCTTGAGGGCATGCTAGCACCGCCACTCTTTCGGGTCGATTTTTCTAAGTAAAATGTAGAGCAATTAATTCGACGCTGCATATCTTAAAAGCACTTAATTAAATAAACATTTAGAGACCAAAATCATAGCAGCAATTAATTGCGTTAATGTACTTTACTCTTGAGGGCATGCTAGCACCGCCACTCTTTCGGGTCGATTTTTCTAAGTAAAACGTGGAGCAATTAATTCGATACTGCATATCTTAACAGCAATTAATTAGGGAAACATTTTGAGACCAAATTTATTACAGCAATTAATTGCGTTAATGTACTTTACTCTTGAGGGCATGCTAGCACCGCCACTCTTTCGGGTCGATTTTTCTAAGTAAAATGTAGAGCAATTAATTCGACGCTGCATATCTTAAAAGCACTTAATTAAATAAACATTTAGAGACCAAAATCATAGCAGCAATTAATTGCGTTAATGTACTTTACTCTTGAGGGCATGCTAGCACCGCCACTCTTTCGGGTCGATTTTTCTAAGTAAAACGTGGAGCAATTAATTCGATACTGCATATCTTAACAGCAATTAATTAGGGAAACATTTTGAGACCAAATTTATTACAGCAATTAATTGCGTTAATGTACTTTACTCTTGAGGGCATGCTAGCACCGCCACTCTTTCGGGTCGATTTTTCTAAGTAAAACGTGGAGCAATTAATTCGATACTGCATATCTTAACAGCAATTAATTAGGGAAACATTTTGAGACCAAATTTATTACAGCAATTAATTGCGTTAATGTACTTTACTCTTGAGGGCATGCTAGCACCGCCACTCTTTCGGGTCGATTTTTCTAAGTAAAACGTGGAGCAATTAATTCGATACTGCATATCTTAACAGCAATTAATTAGGGAAACATTTTGAGACCAAATTTATTACAGCAATTAATTGCGTTAATGTACTTTACTCTTGAGGGCATGCTAGCACCGCCACTCTTTCGGGTCGATTTTTCTAAGTAAAATGTAGAGCAATTAATTCGACGCTGCATATCTTAAAAGCACTTAATTAAATAAACATTTAGAGACCAAAATCATAGCAGCAATTAATTGCGTTAATGTACTTTACTCTTGAGGGCATGCTAGCACCGCCACTCTTTCGGGTCGATTTTTCTAAGTAAAACGTGGAGCAATTAATTCGATACTGCATATCTTAACAGCAATTAATTAGGGAAACATTTTGAGACCAAATTTATTACAGCAATTAATTGCGTTAATGTACTTTACTCTTGAGGGCATGCTAGCACCGCCACTCTTTCGGGTCGATTTTTCTAAGTAAAATGTAGAGCAATTAATTCGACGCTGCATATCTTAAAAGCACTTAATTAAATAAACATTTAGAGACCAAAATCATAGCAGCAATTAATTGCGTTAATGTACTTTACTCTTGAGGGCATGCTAGCACCGCCACTCTTTCGGGTCGATTTTTCTAAGTAAAACGTGGAGCAATTAATTCGACGCTGCATATCTTAAGAGCACTTAATTAAAGAAACATTTTGAGACCAAATTTATTACAGCAATTAATTGCGTTAATGTACTTTACTCTTGAGGGCATGCTAGCACCGCCACCTTTTCGAGTCGATTTTTCTAAGTAAAATGTAGAGCAATTAATTCGACGCTGCATATCTTAAGAGCACTTAATTAAAGAAACATTTTGAGACCAAATTTATTACAGCAATTAATTGCGTTAATGTACTTTACTCTTGAGGGCATGCTAGCACCGCCACTCTTTCGGGTCGATTTTTCTAAGTAAAATGTAGAGCAATTAATTCGACGCTGCATATCTTAAAAGCACTTAATTAAATAAACATTTAGAGACCAAAATCATAGCAGCAATTAATTGCGTTAATGTACTTTACTCTTGAGGGCATGCTAGCACCGCCACTCTTTCGGGTCGATTTTTCTAAGTAAAACGTGGAGCAATTAATTCGATACTGCATATCTTAACAGCAATTAATTAGGGAAACATTTTGAGACCAAATTTATTACAGCAATTAATTGCGTTAATGTACTTTACTCTTGAGGGCATGCTAGCACCGCCACTCTTTCGGGTCGATTTTTCTAAGTAAAATGTAGAGCAATTAATTCGACGCTGCATATCTTAAAAGCACTTAATTAAATAAACATTTAGAGACCAAAATCATAGCAGCAATTAATTGCGTTAATGTACTTTACTCTTGAGGGCATGCTAGCACCGCCACTCTTTCGGGTCGATTTTTCTAAGTAAAACGTGGAGCAATTAATTCGATACTGCATATCTTAACAGCAATTAATTAGGGAAACATTTTGAGACCAAATTTATTACAGCAATTAATTGCGTTAATGTACTTTACTCTTGAGGGCATGCTAGCACCGCCACTCTTTCGGGTCGATTTTTCTAAGTAAAACGTGGAGCAATTAATTCGATACTGCATATCTTAACAGCAATTAATTAGGGAAACATTTTGAGACCAAATTTATTACAGCAATTAATTGCGTTAATGTACTTTACTCTTGAGGGCATGCTAGCACCGCCACTCTTTCGGGTCGATTTTTCTAAGTAAAATGTAGAGCAATTAATTCGACGCTGCATATCTTAAAAGCACTTAATTAAATAAACATTTAGAGACCAAAATCATAGCAGCAATTAATTGCGTTAATGTACTTTACTCTTGAGGGCATGCTAGCACCGCCACTCTTTCGGGTCGATTTTTCTAAGTAAAACGTGGAGCAATTAATTCGATACTGCATATCTTAACAGCAATTAATTAGGGAAACATTTTGAGACCAAATTTATTACAGCAATTAATTGCGTTAATGTACTTTACTCTTGAGGGCATGCTAGCACCGCCACTCTTTCGGGTCGATTTTTCTAAGTAAAATGTAGAGCAATTAATTCGACGCTGCATATCTTAAAAGCACTTAATTAAATAAACATTTAGAGACCAAAATCATAGCAGCAATTAATTGCGTTAATGTACTTTACTCTTGAGGGCATGCTAGCACCGCCACTCTTTCGGGTCGATTTTTCTAAGTAAAACGTGGAGCAATTAATTCGACGCTGCATATCTTAAGAGCACTTAATTAAAGAAACATTTTGAGACCAAATTTATTACAGCAATTAATTGCGTTAATGTACTTTACTCTTGAGGGCATGCTAGCACCGCCACCTTTTCGAGTCGATTTTTCTAAGTAAAATGTAGAGCAATTAATTCGACGCTGCATATCTTAAGAGCACTTAATTAAAGAAACATTTTGAGACCAAATTTATTACAGCAATTAATTGCGTTAATGTACTTTACTCTTATAGTATGTCATATTGCATAATGGTTCATAATTAAAAATTCTAAATTTTCAAAATCTGTTTGCAGTATCTTTGAGCAATTAATTAGCAATTAATTCTGATGTATTGGTTTTTTTATTTTTGATTCGCTATAAGTGTTTTCCGGAAGTGGGGGTGCTAGCTTAATGGCAAGCTAGCACCCCCATCTTTAATTACGTTTTCCTGCTAATCGGTAGGAGCAAAAAATTCGCGCTTAGGGCAATTAATTAGCAACAAATTAGCACTTAATTATGCACTATAGCCGAACCCGATTTTTTATGGTGGGGGTGCCAGGTTAATGAGGGTCTTGAAATTTAAGATTTTGCATTTTGCACACCTGAGGATGATATCATAGCAGCCATATATTGGCGCTTGAAATTGGTACATTTTGCTAATCCGATAATTGTCACGTATGACTGTGATTCATCCGCGTTTGAAATTTTGAATATATTGGATTTTGCACACCTGAAGATGATACTATAGCAGTCATGCATCAGCGCTTTGATTGGTTGAAAATAATATCACATCAGCATTTTACATCAATATAAAGTTGAAATATTAAAAATAATTTAATATCACGTTGATCACTCAATTGAAAAGGTTCTTTTAAGAATGTACTCCGCCGGCGCCGAAGGCTGCAGCAGCATGAATTATTATGTTCCGAGAGTACAAGAGATCTCAAAGAAAAAATGTGGCAAGTAAGTTTTGATACTTTTGTTAAATAATGATTTTAAATAAACAATTTTTGTTAAATAAAGATTTTTAAATAAAGATTTTTAAATTATGATTTTAAATATACTTTTATAGCGCTTCATCTCATTGTGCTGCTCGTATACTTGGAAGAAGATATGCCTTAACTCCGACATCATATAAATATTTGAAAATTGGAATCAGTGTTGGAATTATATCATATGTGGAATTGGCTCTCGGTGATAATCGAGGCAATCAAATAATATTGCCCATTGAAATGTGGAAATCACTAATGCAGAAACGAGAGGACATTGAGCAACTAACTGAGACTCCCCTATGGATTTGTAACCTGACATTTAAAGTGGTTAACACGTCTACTTCAAAAATTATAAAAATTACATCATCTGATAATACTTTGTACATGAAGCCAACAACTTTATTACATTTATTCGATTTCGATAAATGTATTGATCATATGTATTCCTGGTTGTGTCAAAATATGTATATTGTTACTGAAAAGTTTAAACAATTTGTAAATGTTTTACAACGAGATAATATCAGCGATGTGAGCAATGCCACAAAGACTATATGCAATAATAATATGTTTAACAACGAATCACTTGTAGATTGCGAATTGATAACTTGTGCTATAAATGATATTTTGTATAATGTTTCTGACAAATAATTTATTTTACTGTTAATCTGTGTTTAATTATTTCTTTCTCTTGTTCTATAAGTCTAATGCATTGTCAGCTCTTTTCACTCTGTGTTGAAAAAATAATGAGTTGGATGATGCATGATGTTAACATTCCAGCTAATTCTTATGTCATACATCTCCTACTCTTTTTAATGAGAGACTATTTAACCCTGAGGTGTCTGTTCATCTGTCAGAAACACTTTAAAAGTTGAAATGGAGCGTGAAAAGGTATTAAGATATAAAGTTGAGCCAGTAACTTCGGTAGTGAAGTTGTTAAAAAATCGTGAAATTGGTCAACGAAGCCCTAATGCAAAATCGTTGCATCAGTTTTTACGAGATCGTGAAAAGGAAACATTGAATGCCTGTTCTTGCAAGCATGGGTGTTTTATGACATATCCCCTATATTGTCCTCCAAAAAAGCGCAAGCTTCATCATGGCATTTTTTGGATGATGTTCCATTGGGTGGACTAATATTTACGCGTCCGATAAATCTGACGTCAAAAGGCTGAGATTATCATGTAAGTTATAAATTAAATTAAATATAAATCAAATTATCTATTAATTATAAATACTTAATAACATTTTCTGATACTGGCGGGTCCTCGCCTAGCGCCGAATCCTGGCGTGGATCTGCCACCTATCCACCGCTGCATCCATGCATGGATCTGCCGCCTCAGTCCGTCACCATCACCGCAGCGGGCTCGCAGCTTTTATATTTTATATCATATATTGTATATTCATATTTTATCTTTTTATATTTTTATATTTATATTATTTTTATATTATTTTAATTCATTTTTATATTGTATAACCTTTTATATTAATATTTTATATTTTATATTTATATTTTATATTTTAAATTTACACACACACACACACACGTAAAAATACACACATATTTTACATTAAAAAAAAAAATACTATTAAACCTTGTGTAATTATTTTAGGATTAAACCCTCTCCTCGTGTTCCCTTTTAAATTATATATATTAAAAAATATTAATTATTAAAAGAAAAATTATTAAAATTAAAAATTAAAAATAAATATAAGTATGAAAATTCTCTCTCGTACGCCTCGCGTCATCATTTTTCTCTCGCGGATGCTGCGCCTCGCGTCATCTTGTCGCTGTGTTATCTCCTTCCCTCTCTTTACGCTCTCATGCAAAGTTCGCAGTGCGAACGCCCCACGTTACCTATCGTATGCACTTCATATCTCTTTCTCTCTCTTTGCATTCTTTCTCTTTTCTCGCGTACGCCTCTCGCGCTCTCCTTCGCTGCATCAGCTATCGCGCTCTCCTTCGCGTTCCTCTCTCCGTGCGGACCCCTCACCCAAAAAGCTTCATGCGGTCTTTCGCGGACGCCTCCCCCTCCCCGCGGACCCCTCGCGGACCCGGCTCCAAATCGCAGACGCTTCCCCCTCCCCGCGGACCCCTCGCGGACCCGGCTCCAAATCGCAGACGCTTCCCCTCCCCGCGGACCCCTCGCGGACCCGGCTCCAAATCGCAGACGCTTCCCCCTCCCCGCGGTCCCCTCGTGGACTCGGTTCCAAATCGCAGACGCTTCCGTCTCCCCGCGGACCCCTCGCGGACTCGGTTTCAAAATCGCGGACGCCTCCCGCATGACGTCATTCCCCCTCCCCCCGTGACGTCATTCCCCCTCCCCGCGTGACGTCATTCCCCCTTCCCCGCGTGACGTCATTCCCCCGCGCCCTGGGTTCCCCTCGCCCCTCACCCCCCCCCCATTGCCCCTGGGTTAGAACCCGCCTAGTATATCTACTCTGATCAACCGAAAGCTGATGGATCAAACTGAAAAGAAAAATCCTGTACCATTTTGCTAAGCATGTGAAATAGCTTATTTGTTTATGTCTCTTAGTAACATTGCTCGCTGCATGACTCCACCTCTCGTTCAAATAATTGCTTCTGTTACTAAGAGCCGTAAACAAGTCATCTTACATGCCTACCGATTCCGATCTAGCGCTTTCCACCCGCTCATTTGCTCAAATATTTTAATTAATAACACAATAATTATTGCGAATTTAGCAAAATGGTACAGGACTTTTCTTTTCAGATTGACCCAATCTACCACTACCTTTCGCTTGATAATAATTTATATATTTATATATAAAATAATAGATTTATTAATGATAGAAAAGTAACAGTAAGAAACAGTAGATCTTTTACAAGTTAAAAGGTTCTAATTAACGTGACTCTTAATTTATCAAGTCTGGCTCTTACTATTCGCTCGAGTGCTTCGAAATTCGCGGGATCTCGGGACTCTGTACGGCTCTCTCGCGGGTTTGCTGTCATCCGGCTCTCAGCGTGATTTGCGGATTTCCAAATTCCTCCTCTTATTGTCTTACAATTGGGCTAATCCGCACCTACGCATGTATGTTTATAACATCGCTGTTTCGGCTGATCGGCTCTTACACTTGTCACATCTGGGTCACACTTGTGACCTTTCTTCTCTCTCTATGCCTAGGCTAGTGAGAAAAAGGGCGCTCTCTATTTTTGTGAGACAACCTGCTTACATCGGCTATACCTCAGGGACGCCAAGAGCTAGGACCGAGGTTACGGATCTAGGGAATGTTGTAGGTCACAGGAGTGGGGATATTAGTTACTAGTTGGGAGTGTCGAATCTTCCAGCGATATCTTCGATGTCGTTTAAAATAGTGATAACTTGATCGAAAGTTATTAGTAGTTAGCTTACCACTTAAAAATTCACACATCAAATTGACTATTAATTGTAAAATCGTATTGTAAATTAAGCCTTGAAGTTGTTTATTTATCTGGATGATAGTAATTCAGAGGTTAATTAATAGAATAAATTTGCAGTTTATTTAATCGTCTGCGAATTCGATGCTTATTTGAGCACCAGGGATATGAAGATTATCTAAGCAGACTATGAGTTGATCGATGTCGATAGTTCCTTCTAGTACGTCAGTTAGTAATCTGATAATTATGTTTATAATTGAATTTGCATCGTCGTTTGTTAATCCTTGGACGTCTGAATTAGTACATCCGGGTAGCATTTGGATTAATTTGTTGAGGTAATGTTGAGAATATAATTTTTAATGCACATATATTTAAGCATACATATATTAATAATTTAGATAATTATCGTACTCATCTATCTCTAAAGAATTCTCAGGGAGTTGAGCTTTTAGTTGAGAGATTAAATCGTTAAGTTGAAATTCTTCTTGCTAGTTATTTTTTATGAGACCTTCCTTTAAATAACGTATGTTCTGACACAATTCAGAGAATAATATTAATTCGGGAGAATACGAAGCTAAGTCTGAGAGGAAGTTTATTACAGGCGTTATGTCGCAGTCGTTAGTTAAGCTTCTTGGGGTATTAATTTGAGAAGAAGAGGTTTATAAGCGACGCAATGTATCTGGAGAAAATGATACTATCTCGCAAGATTTGATACGCGGCTTATTTTTATGTGCTTTACGCTTAAACCAGCGTAAAGTCGATATAACGCGTGTTTCGCGAGTTTTCAAGCCGGCTCGATGATTCCTCCTTTTCCCACGTGCTTTTCCATTTCTCTGGTTGCTCATCTACAAGGGGTTACTTGGTCAGAATGAAGGGTTCATAATGACTTAGATAAGGATTATCATGAGATAATATGAAGGGGTTTTGAAAAGGTTGAGTATCAATATCCGATACGTCTTTTCAGTTGATCTTAATTACGAATTCAAAAGGAAGGTCGAGGGGTACGGAGAATGTCTTCGGGCAATACGAAGGATGCCTCGTTGACGAGGGGAATTATTCAGGGCGTTGATGGGAACTTTGTCATCGGGCACTAGCGATGGATGCTCGACAACGACGGGAAGTTGAGGAAATGGTAGAGAGTCGTGTGGACCTACGAAAGGTACGTCCAACGGCTAGAGGTAAAATGCGAATTGGACGACGTCCGAGTGATACCAAGAGTATTGTTTCTACGTTAATATTACTAATTTCTGATATTGATACTTTGAATAAAATATGGGAAGGTAATTGGATTCTGATTTAATAAATCTCGACTGACAATGGGAAACTGTTAGCTGCATGCGGTGCTTAACAGTGGATTTTGTTTATTTGTTTTAAGAGAAAATAATGATTGAAAGAGAATTGTCAGTCTAGCGCAACTTAGAATTAGAATTTGTGTGAAGCGGCAAGTTAAATAATCTGGGTAATTATAAGTACTTACCTTGTGATAGACTGTGAACTTCAGGCAATGAATCGCTCGTTCGCCTTCTTCCCTTTTCTAGGACCTCGGTCGCGAGATGTTTTGGCAAAATCAACGTACTCGAGTTTTGATGCACAAGAGTTCTTTATTTAACTTTTATTTTATAATTCTATGCGCGACTAACAAATCGGGTATGTCAACGCTGTTGACGGCAAACGTGACTTTACACAGAGTATCGTAGGGCTACAGAAATGATGTGCCGTAGAGCTACGGTGAAATTGCCGATAGTGATATGCCGTAATGAAGCTAAGAATTAAGGGTTTATATACCCACCAATCGAGAAAAATCTTAGTGTGGTGTGCAGTTCCCTTTTGGTGGGGATTTCTAAGAAAAACGTTTTTTTGGAATATGTCGCAATAAATTGTACTAAGAGATCACGATGCGATAACCGGCAAGAGCGAACGCTCTAGGTGTCAACTATCAATTTACGAGCGTTAGATAATCTGGACCGGATATCGAAGTTCGGCGGTGCGCTTGAGATGAGAAGCGACGATTCCAAGAAGCGTCTGATTTTATATAATTCTTTTGCGGTTTGAACGCTAGCATCCGATAGCGCGAGGGAGATAACGAACGGATGCAGATTGTCGCTTATGATCAAAGAGTGTTTTTCGGTTTTTAATTACTTGTTGATTTGTGAGTTGATTTTAGATGGATCCGCGCATAGATTGATGTTAAAGTTTCTTACAGTTCGCTAAATATTTATTTGTACGTTTTTGGAATCATTTCTTATATAATTTATTTTATGTTATTTAATTAGAAATCTTAAGGTTTGATAATTTATAGTAAAACTTGAGTTTTAATGGAAAAAGATAAGATCAAATTATTTCTAAATTTTAGAATCATGATTGCAAAACGTAATATCGAGAATTTCTTGTTCTCGTTTGACTTAATTCTATTTTAATGCTTATAATAAAATATTCTCCTTAATTATATTTACATGGGCCTCATTTATAAGTCTCTTCATTTAATAATTTACACAATAAATCTGAATGATCTTGGGTTCGTTATTGAAATTATTTAATGACTGTAAATAAGGCTTCGTAAATATAATTGCGGATGAAATCTTAAAATATTAAGTGTTTGAACACTTTTTTTTAGTAATTTATCAAATGCTTGTCGCAAGTTTGTCATTACAATGCATCGCAAGATAAAGATTTATGGAACCTTCTTCATAATAATTCTGTCAGTGATTAAAATACTTCTAAAACTTATTACTGTAAGTATTAAATTGTTAAGTGAAGTTCAACAAGTTATTATGTTTCTGATTCCATAAATAGTATTATTATATTGCTTAATTAATATTGAATATTCATATGTATGTGGGTTAGTCATGTGTTACGTCCGGCGGACTCCACGATTCTTTTCTTTCCCACGACCAAGGCGAAGTTTGTTGTTAGGTAAATAAAAAAGGAAGAAAAGAGATAATAATAATCTAAGCGGCACGTATATAATAAAACGAAAACGTGCCCAGCGAAACGGACAGCTGCAGATATCGTGAGCGACCGATAAATATTACAAAATCGGTAAATAAAAAAAGATCGGGCGGAAAGATTCCGAAAGCGGATTCTTGCCGACACCCTCGCGAATAATAAGTTAAAATCACACATCGGCAAAACACAAAGACGGCGAGAGCGGGCCGAAAGCGAGCCCACCTTTGAGGGGAAAACTAGAACAACGAATTGATAAAATTAAACGTGCCGAGCGAAGCGGCACCGCAGCGGAAACTCTCGCGAAAAACCGACAAACATTGTAAATCGGGAAAACACAATGACGGCGAGAACACGCCGAAAGCAAATCCTTCCCTAGTAAGATTAGGGGAAAACAAATAATGAAAACGAAAGTGTGCAAAATAAGATAGCACACCTGCGGGTATTCTCGCGAGAAAGCGGCGAAAAATATAAAGATTAAAAAGATGCCACACGCATCGCCTCTCAGCAAACAAGCTCTAAGCCGCACGTGAGGGCAATAAAGCGAGAACCCGCCGATAAAAGCGGCACTAACAAATGCCAAATATCGCGATATAGGAAAAACTAACAACAAAACACCGCCGCCGATATCGAAATCTCGAGACATCCCCGTTTTTGTGAAAGCGAGCTCCGATTCGCAGACGCCTGCACTAAACTTTTGATTCGTCGATCCTTACAACGCTCCCCATAGAAAGGGAAAGTAAAAATATTAAAAACACGATTATGAACTTCTATTCACAGGATTTTGTCAAAAGGCCGAACGGAGGGCGTGAATCAAAAACCGGGATATAAACGCGAACTTCTCTGCGGAGTGTCACTTATCGTTCTTCGTTGAACATCCACAGTTTCCTTGCGTTTTCACCGCAACACTTAGTGCGCGAAAGAATTCTCAGTGCGAATTCTCAGTGTGAAATCAGCGTGAACACTCAGTGAGAAACTCTGTGAACTTCCGGCATAACAACAATTGGATATACCAGCCAGACCTAGAGGCCCACTGATCCTACAACGGGCCGATCTTGAACCGAACATTTTATCGACGCACGCCATAAGTAGTAAGTCCCCTTATATGCATATACAATCTCACTCTACTAAAAAGAGTTCTTGAATAAATTAATTTCTTTTATTCAAAGCTGTTACCTAATATTCGAAGAAATTCGTATTAATTATTCCTGAACCCTTCCTTCCCCCGCTGAAGGCTTCCTGCATAATTGCAGCGCGAGCCCTGGTTTCACGGTTTCCTGTATAGCTGCAGCGCAAGCCGCGACCTTCCCTTGTATCCGTCGGGTTTCCTGCATAACTGCAGTGAGAGCCCTCGCAAAGTTCCCTCACCCTAAACAAAATTGCAAAGATGCAAATTTCTTCGGAATAAATATTAAAATTTCACTTCTTAAATAAATATTGAATTCAAGGACTCTTTCTCGAAGAACAGCTCTCATATATCGCTGTTGTTAGTGGAGACTACGCGCCATTCCCAACGGGTCATAAAGCGGTCCCGAAATCGTCGTCTAAGGCAAGAGTTGGCTCAGGCTACGGCGGACTTATTTTCTACAACCGACGACCATAAATTACTCCGCGAAAAATTCGAAATATTAACTAGAGAACACATTAACACTATTAATAGTTACGCCAAAGAAAAAAAATTGTAATACACCTAACCGCGACCCACCTCATTACTCTCCGATTTCATCCCCCGAATACGCAGGAACCCCGCGAATTCCCTCTCCCTCTCCCTTCGAACCCACCGAACAGGAGCGAACTCCTCCCTTCCTTCTCGCTGATTCACCTGAATCACCTGCCGAATCTCAGCGGAACCTTTCTCCTCCACCTCCCCTCTCTCCCGCACGCCCAGATTCACCTCGATCTCCGTCCCCGGTTCCCTCCATTATTACCCTTGGGGTACCTCCCTCTTCCCCAACGCCCTCCGAAAACCGGGAACTACCGGAAGATTTTGAGACGATAAATCTCAGCGACGACGGTTCGGAAGAACTAGAATCGCACGCCGAGCTCACCTACGATCAATTCAGAGCTTGGTTAATTAATCAATTCCCGGGGATAAGGGAAGTCCCGGAAGGATTTTACAATCAGTCCGGGACCAGTAGAACATGAGGCCCTGCGTCAACATCTAATCGACGTAAATCCTGAAGAGATTATCCCTTGGTATGTTCCTGAGCGTAGATATCCCTTGGCCATCCCAGCGCAAGTCTTATTAAGATCCTATCCTCCCTCCACCATCCAGATTCGGGAACTCCCATGACACATACGCACACACGCGCACACATGTATACATTATTATTATTTGTTACCTAATTATTAAAATGAAAAATTATTGTAATAACCAATCGGGACCATAATATATTTAGACAATAAACTCTCCCCCCTTCATGTCCCGATTGATGACCTCCGTACTTATGTAACACCCGCGAAACACACACACACACACACACACACACCTTTTTATAGATTAAATCCCGCGCGCGAGTTAATTGTTACTTATGTATCCGTCTCTTCACCGTTTTTATTTATATAAATAAAACTTAATTTTATTATGAACTCGCGTTTAATTGATTAACCCGCTCTCATTTCCTCCGTCCAGAGATCGCACTAAGGTCCCATCCCGCGCAAAAGAAATTAAATTCTCTTGCCGAAAAGGGACCATCGAGCGAAAGCCCTTTAAATAGCGTAAGAGCGACCCTCGCGGTCGTTGACCTATTTGGGTCCTAAACACGTTCGTTCGGCTCGAACAAAACGCACTACCTGGCGTTGTTCGATTTAAGTAGTTACGTCCTTCCTTTCGACTCTTCCTTCCTTGAGTCTGGACGTAACACATAAAATGATAAAATATTTATTTTTATTGCTAAGGGGTAGTTCCATATAATAGCGGCTGGATAGTTTGAAGTATACGCTCAGGGGTCTCGGACGACGTTTGATTGGTCGGGTCGCTAGTTCCTGGTAGCGACTAGTTAGAACTAGATAACTGAAGACCCTAGATTTAATATAGTTAGTAATTAATAATATAAATGCTTGATTTTAATCTAAACAATCATATGCAAAGAGAAAAATCATTAATTATCCTTAAATTCTAAATATCGATGCAGGGAAAATTGTAGCGCGCAAAAATAAGTTTCGCGAAAATGGCAGGACGTTACACACTGCTTATATGAAATATTGCTTTAAATTTAATATACTATATCTATCGGGTATTAAAAAAGTGGCGGATACGCTGTATAGGGGTGAATTCCTGAGGTTATTTGGAGACGATTTTTCCTCAACGAAAATGTCGAGAGAAGTCATCATTTTTTGCAAGCTCCCAATTTTTGCCATCATGTATCTGGGTAACTAAGCCTTAAATTAAAATTCTATTAAATTAAAGTCGACTTGAAATTAATTGAAGAATGTAGTTTTGTTAATATTTTAATTCCACAATACTTAATTTACGAAAAGCCCTTTATTTTCAATTACTTATAACTCGAAAATTATCGGTGCCTCGACATTTTCACCGAGGAAAAATTGTCTCCAAATAACCTCAGGAATTCACCCCTATACAGCGTATCCGCCACTTTTTTAATACCCTGTATATACATATTTTACAGTTCGGCCAGTCTGATATATCATTCGACTTGAATGCTGATGCTAACATATTTTTACTGTATTGTTTTCGCCATTATTTCCTTGTATTTTAATACCTTATCTATAATTAATAAACTTTTTTATTCTTACAGACTTCGAATAAACTTATATAACAAATATTTATATAAATATTAATACATGTAATAAACACTTAATATCATATTGGTTTAACCCTTTGACTATAGAAATATGGACTGCCAGTTATTCTCACTTTTCCTTGTACGCGCATTAGAGCGTCGACAGTGGATTTTTCATCCCTGAATCCATGCTGCACTTTTGACAGCTGGGCCTCGTTGTTCTCGTTCATCCACCCTTTAAGGCGCTCCGCTATTATGCGTTCAAACACCTTGCAGACCTCGTCCAAAAGACATATAGGTCTAGCTTTTGGCATCGTCGCTTCCAAAGTGGACCCTTTTGATATTAGTACTAATCTGGTCTTTTTCCACTCCGTAGGGAATTTGCCTTCTCTCATACAAGTGTTAAAGCATTGCGTCAGTTTTTCAACAAACTCTTCCGATGCCTTCTTCCAGGCAATTGTTTTAACCCCATCAAGACCGGGTGCCACATTGTTACTTCCGCTATTTTTGATAGCCTCTTTGGTTTCACGAAATCCGATTGTCCGTTCTTACTCCCATATCCAGCCAGTCCATTCCTCGTTCGGATCCAGGATCCTCCCCGAAGGAAAGAGAGAATCTAGTAGGCTATTCAGTGTCCCAGCATCCATGATCTCAGTTAAGCCAGGTGATGCCCTACGCAACCGTTTCAATACGACTCTGTAGGGCAGACCCCAAGGGTCTGCATCTACCATTTCCACCAACTCTCGCCATGCAGATGTCTTGGCCCGATTGAATTCTCTTCTTAGGGCTTTCTTGGCTTGCCTATACGCACTCTCTCGTCTTCTTGTTTCTTCCGGACGATTTCAGTTCTTATTCCTATTCCACGAGCACTATGGCATTCTGAGCGAAGTCTGGCTATGGTCTCGTTCCACCAATACATATGCTGTTTTGGTTTCCTAGGGCGACTCTTTGGCGCAGCCGCATTACACGATTCACGCATTACCCTTCTAATCCATTCTTGATAGCCTTCCGCAGTGGAGGCCTCTTCCCCCGTCGCTCCAACAGAGCAGGCCCAATTCAATGCCATTAGGGACGTCCAATTTCGCAAAATTCCATTTTGGGTTCACCCTCTTATCGTTCCTTCTCCTTTGGATGCTGTTTTCACCGATCTGATATCGTATGTAGCGGTGATCGGTTAGATTTTCCAAATCAGTTATCACACGCCAGTGTAGTATCTCTCGGACCAAATCAGCCGAGGCCCATGTTAGATCTATCACCGAGGATCCTCGATGGGTTATACACGTGGGTTCCATTCCTACATTAACCAGCCTCAAATCACATTCTGCTGCCCACTCGTCAACCGAGTTCCCCTTTCTATTTGTATAAGAGGACTCCAAGTGAACCGACTTTGCATTAAAGTCGCCACATATCATCATTTTCTTATCTAGTCTTTTAACGGTATCGCCCAGGTCATCCAGCACTTCAAGATATTCTTCGATTGATATATTGGGAGAAATATAGCATGCGACTATATTAATGTCTCCATATCTGACTGCGACAAAGCTATCACCCTTAGTAACCAGTGAGCATGTCCTAGGGACGTGGTCTGGTTTCCAATATATTGCCGCTCTTTTGTCTCGGCTAGCATACCAGAATGGTGAATCCGGTATGTGTACTGGTTCTGTGATTACGCATATTTTTATGCTGTGTTCCGCCATGTATTGGAGCATAAGGTCTTGGGCTCCCCAGCAATGATTTAAGTTACATTGCAATACTTGAGTCATTTACATCCTTGTTAGTGCCAGTCCCCCGCTCTGGCTGACCATTGTTATGTTTATCCCGAGTGAGGTCTGGCTTTTTTCCACCTCTATTAATTTCACAGGAAGGATTGATGCCAACACGATGGTCCGTGTTCTTTCCTTGATCCGCACATATCCGACATCTTACCGGTGCTTGGCACAGTGTGGCGATATGGGGCGGGTTTTTCGCGCATGCGCGGCCGAAACAACGGCGTATTATGTAGTTATGTTATAGCCCGAACTATAACCAGTAATTATTAGGAATAAGAATATTGTAAAACATTTTTACTTATAAACGAGCGCTCTCGCCAAACGCTCGTCGAACGAAAACGCTAACGCAGCGAAATACGCACGAAGCACGGAAATCGCGAGCTGCAAGCGAAGGCCAGGGACTTCGACCTGCTTCGCTTGCATTTAGACCAAAAACGCGTGAATATTATTAACCAATCGGGGACTTGTTTCCAAGGGCCTCGCCCGTTGAAAATCAAAGAACAAAAGAAAATATAAGACGGAGAGCCCGCCCGCGAGGGCAGTCTCGAATACAATTCCTAAACATCAAGACGTGGTCGCTAATAAGAATCCGGAACATCAGGACGAGACTCACTAATAAAAATCTGAATCATTAAGAAGAATTACTAATAAACGCTCGTTAGCCAAACATCGAATGTTACGCGAATATATATATAATTAAAGAAAGGACGAGAAATAAAGTGAAACCATATTTAATTCGCAATAGAAGTGTATTTAAAGAGAAGAGAACAGAGTGTAACCCTCCTAACTTCCTACGAAGTCCTGGTCGACCCGAGGATCCTCATCCTTAATTCGGCGCAACCCCAGTGCCTTGTTCGAGGCACACAACAGTTACCAAATGGGCGCAAAAGTTTTGACGAGCCTAGCAACAGCGAGCAGTAAAGGTGGGTTAAATATATGTATACATAAATCGAAAAAATTCTTATATATAAAATTTTATATATATATAGGTATATATATATAACTTTTTATCGATTCTCAAAAATTAAAAAAGAAAACATTCGCGCGAGTGACTAACGATAACCTTCTTTCTTGAAAATAGATACTTTACTGAAAGCGTACTGGCCGCGCATGCGCGAAAAACCCGGCCCATATCGCCACACTGGCTTGGCATATCTTGACTGGATGCCCAAAATTACCACATCTGAAGCAAAGCTTAGAATAGTCTGCCTCAGATTTACACTGGTTCCGAATGTGACCAAACTGCCAACATTTGAAACATTGTGTTGGTCTTGCATTCAATAACTCAACCCTCGCAGTTGTTTACACGAGTCTGAACTTTTTCATATTTGAGATTTTTATCGCCGCATCGAGCGGACATATTGCTCCATTACCGTTGGGTGTTCTGCGTATAGAGCCCACTTTAATCTGTTCATTGCGACAGTTGCCAATGGTCGACACGGCCTCGTATATATCATCGATAGTCACCGACTCGTCAAATCCAGAGATTCGGATTTCTCCTTTTTTGACGGACCTTGTGACTTCTGCCTGTGTACACATTATCTCTTTGAGCTTGCTCGCTAATAGATCCGCCTTATCATTATTCTTAGGACTAGGTATCTCTATTAATAGTCCGCCGTTTGCAGCTCTTCTGATTCTAGACTTCTTGATGTTTAAGTCCCTGAGAGCTTTTTCCTGTGCTCCTCTTAACGTCTCTGCATATGAGAACCCTTCATCAAACCCTTTGATCGCCACGACTGCTCTTCTGGGCGGTCTTCTACACGGGCTAGTGTTCTCTTCCTTCCTTTGGCCAGATCCCGATCGAGATGGGTTTCTCCCTTGGCTCCGCTGTCGTTGTTCTTGACTTCCGATCTTTTTATTTTTAACTTTCCTCTTTCTCCTTCCTCTTTCTACAGTCGTCCACTCAGAGATACTGCGAGGTTCGTTCTCTTTTGGATTCCTTTTGATCCTCGGTGGCACGAGTTGAACATTTTCTATAATTTTAATGTTCTTTTCCTTCTTGGGTGGATTAGAAGGTGTTTCTTGAGGCGTACTCGTTGCCTTCTTTTTCTCGATTTCCATTTCTGTTATTTCCTTTCTTTGTTTCACAAGTGCTGCAATTTTCTTATTTATTTCACGCTTTCGAGCTTCCTCATCCTCATATTCTATATTCGCCTCCGGTATAGGAACAGAGACCCCTTTAATGGGCGGTCTCATTACTGGTTTCCTCGAAGCTCGGTCTGTTTATTATCACAGATGAGCGGTTCGTCTCTACTCGGGATGGAGGAGTGACCACCTTCTTCTTCATCTTACCTTTTTTCTCCTCTTCTACATTTCTCTTTGATGTTTTGCCATATATTTGCTTTTCAAGATCTTGTTCTAATTTTCTGATCTTGCTGTTAGCTATCGCTAACTCTTTCTTATATCTGTCCTCTTCCTTTTTCGCTCCTGTTAGGTCTCTAGCCAGACTTGAATTTCTGGCACGCCAAAAAGCAGGATCCCCGCTTGCCTCGGCTTTGCTCACCAGTACTCGTATAGTATCGGTGACGCCAGTGATGTGATTTTTTAATTGTCCGTTTAGTTCCCCTTTAAAACGGCTGGACTTTCCACGAATATCATCAATTTCCCGTAGCCACTCCATGGCTAGCGATCCAATCGCAGACGCAGTCATGTTGTGCAACTCGGTTGTCCCGAATTTTTCAGGAGATCCACAAAGTAAGTCTAGTAGTTCCGGTGTATCAGGTCTGTTTCCATATGGGTTGTATCTCTTGTAGGTACTTTTTTCCGCTTTCTTTTTCTTGACCGTTCCAGTCTTAGTCTTGGTCTTGGTCCCGGTTTTGGTTGTTGATTTATCCTTCTTGTCTGAGTGAATTTTCTCTGTTTCAGAGTCTTCCGACCATATCATAGAGTCGATTTGACACTCCGTATTATCGTCTTCGGTATCCGACTTAATTCTAGCTCTCGCTTTTGTTATAAGCTTTTTAGCTATAACACTGCTCTCACTGTCATCAGACTTCAAGGGTGACTCACACTTCCTCTTAAGCTGCGTACTCCTCTCTGAGACTATTTCAATCTCCTCCTCTTGTGCTGTATTAGACAGCAATTCCAATGGGGTTTGCCTCTCGGCAAACTATACCAAAGCGACTACGCCCTCCACCTCAACAGTGCTGTTCTTCACATGAACACTCATTGTTGTTCTTTCATTAAGTGTCCTCTCCGTCTTTGAGGGAGTGGGGACTGCACCTTTCTCGACACACGTCTCATCACCCTCCACGTCAAAATTTTGGTTTTGGTTTTTAGTTTAATTATTCATGTTGTTCCCACGAGTTGGTCGGTATAAAGGTCAGCCCAGGCAGAGCCGCCTTACCCTTACCTGGGCTTACCTGCATAGATACTACGGGGGAATGGCCACATCCAAAAGGATCGTTCGCGACCGTTCAGTTTAAGAACTCGCAGCGGCCACGCATTCATCAGCACGATGCCTTACACCTTGAATTGCGACTTCGGTTAGTAGTGATACAGGGCCGGTTCTAACTCAAGAGTAATGAGGGGAGGTGAGGGGCGAGGGGAACCTACGGCGCGGGGGAATGACGTCACGCGGGAGGGAGAGGCGTCCGCGAGGTTAGGGTCCGCGAGGAGGCCGCGGTGAGGGGGAAGCGTCCGCGATGTACCGCGAGGGGTCCGCGGGGAGGGGGTGGCGTCCGCGATTTTGGAGCCGGGTCCGCGAGGGGTCCGCGGGGAGAGAGGAACGCGAAGGAGAGCGCGAGGCGAACGCGAGAGAGAGAGATGCCGCGAGAGAGACGTTCGCGAAAGAGAGATAGCGGTCGCAAGATGATGCAGCGAGGCGTATATGCAAGAGCGAGAGAGATAGCGGTCGCGAGATAGTGCGAGGTAGCGCAGCGACAAGATGACGCGAGGCGTTCGCGAAGGAGAGCGCGAGGCGCACGCGAGAGAGATAACGCAAGCGAGGCGTATATGCAAGAGCGAGAGAGAGATGTTGCGAGATGATGCGGCGATGGAGAGCGCGAGAGCTGATGCAGCGAAGGAGAGCGAGAAAGACTTTTTTAAAAATTTTGTATACTTATAATAATATTTATAGTAATTTTTAATTAATAATAAGATTTTAATAGGAGGAAAGGAGAGAGGACTTATTCTAAAATAAATACATTTATTTAATATTTTTAATTAATATTTAAAATAATGTTTATTTATAAAATAGGTATGTGTATACACGTGTGATGTGTGTGTGTGTGAATTCAAAATATAAAAATGAAAATATAAAATATAAATTAATATAAAATGTAATATAAAATATAAATTAATATAAAATCTAAAATATAATAATAATACAATAATATAAAAATATAAAATATATACAGCAGCACGATGGTGGCTGCGAGGTGGTGGGTGTCGGCGGACGTTGGCGCGGCGGAACTCCTGCATAAACTGATCACTTGAGAATTTTGTTTGTAAATTATCGTACTTGTGCGTGCGTGTGTGCGTGTGCATGCATATGTGGTGTGTGTGTGTGTGTGTGTGTATGAATAATATGACAAAACTATTATTATAATTATAGTAAAACATATCTTACCTTGATAAATTTCTAGCAAATGTCCACGTGCAATGTTCGCAATCTCACAACACTACACTATGTGTACACTCGTCGACGACGTCGACTGAATAAGGAAAGGTCCGCTGACCCAAACATATTACACTATCGCTATAATGAGGATTCGCATTTGTTTTGGTCACGCATCGTCGCGTCATCAGTGCCGTTGATTCTGACGGAGACATTATGTGCCCCGATAAATAAGTAAAATAATTTATAGATTTAAATAAGTTGTTATTATCTTTAATTGGCATATAAAAAAATATTTTTATTAAAATAATTAAACTACATTATATTACTGTAAAAATAATTTTAGTAAAAAATATTGCGAGAGAGATACTAATAAATATTTAATAAAATATAATACAATTATTTAATAATAATAATACATATTTTGATCGTGAAAAAAACAGATTTTGTAATATTAAAAATTATTTCTCAAGTATAAGTTTATTTAACATTAAATGATACTATAAAAACATTTTCAAAATTTTTTATATGCAAAAAGTAAATGTTAAAAAGTAATGTCAAAAATATTTGTTGTGATGTTATTAATGACATATTTTTAATATATAATGACATATATTTTATACAAATTAATGAAATTTTTGAAAAATATTTTAAAATATTTTATAGTAACGAAAGACAAGATGGCGGTCGGTTAGTGGACAGGCGGATTTAGGAGCTCGGAGCTCTGACGGGTTTGTCGGAGGTGAGAGTGAGGGTGGAGGCTGGAGGAGTGTTGGACGAAGGGATATAAGGAAGAGGAAGGTAGGCAAATGAAGATAGAGCTGGAGATGGAGTAGAAGAAAGGATCTAGAGGAAGGAAAAGTCGGAGCAAATAGAAGAATGACGGCAGGAGAGAGAGGTAGGAGGGGAGGAAGAAGGAAATGACTAAGTGGAATGGAGGCAGAAGAAAGCAGCAGAGAGGGCGCAAGGTGTATGGAGCGAAAGGAAAGAGTGTGGGAAGTATTGAAGAGGGCGCTGGAGACGGGAAGGGAGAATAAATGAGAGTGGATATGAGAGAAGGTAGGAGTCGGCAAGGAAGGAGAGAGAGGAAGGAACGGCGGTGGAAGAAGAACTAGGGAACGGATTGGTCGGTAGGGAAGGAACTGACGGAGGAGAGTGTTATCGGCCGGCGGTAGAACGAGATGCTGGGACTACAGATGATGGCGACACAGGAAAGCCGGCGGGACACGTGTGCGAGCACGTGTTGCGAGGGGCTATTAGTGATACGCAGTAGTGAGTGGAGGTTACATGCGAAAGACAGACAGAGAGAAAGTGGTATGATTATGGGCTGGGAAGAGGACTGGTTGAGTGAGATGAAGGAGATAAGGAAAGGCTTGAGTGGAATTGTGGAAGGAATGAGAGGGATTGAGAGGGAGTTGAGACTGTTGAGAGAGAGAGGAGAGAAAGCACGGGAAGAGGAGGAGAAAGAAGATGACAGGTTAGAAGGCAGGGGTGAGGAGGCAGCGACAGAGGAAGAGGCTGTAGGTGCAGACGTAGGGAGCGAGGAAAAGGGGAGGAAGAAGGAAGATGCTGAGAGGAGGAAGAAGGACGAAGGGAGAGAAGAGAAAAAAGGGCATAGAGTGAACGGGGGTAGTGAGGGGGCGAGCGATAAGGGGATAGGGAAAATGACAGGGGGAGAAGCAGGGAAGAATGAGGTAGAAGAAGATAAGGAGGAGGATAGGATAGCAAATGGGGGGCAAGAGGGGGTTAGTTGGTGGAAGAGTGTGGAGGAAGAAGAGGAGGAGGAGGGGAGAAGGGAGTTATGGAAGAAGTTAGAGGGTAGGATAGAAAGAGAAAGGAAAAAAGAAGAGGAGAGGGAGAGAGAAAGGGAGGCGAGAGAGAAATTGGAGGAGAAGGTAAGGAGGGCAAGAAGAAGGAGGAACCTGGTGTGGAGGGGGATAGAGGGGGATAGCTTTGAAGAAAGGAGTAGGCTGCTAAAAATGATGATAGAAAGGATCCTGGGGAGAAAGGTGATGTTAAGGGGGGTGGAGGAGAGGATAGGGGAAGGGGGAAAGAGATGGCTACTGGTTATAATGGAGGAGAAGGAAGATAGGGATGAGATTTTAGAAAAAAGATGGGAGATAGGGAGAAGGTGGAGAATGGAAGTGGACGAGGATCTAACGAGGGAAGAGAGGAAAATGAAATGGAGGATCAAGGAGAGAGCAAGGATGGAGAGGGGAAAGGGAAAAAGGGTAGAGTTTGATAGCAGGGAGTTATGGGTGAAAGGAAGGGAATGGAAGTGGGACGAGGAGATGGAGATGTGGAGAGAGGTTGAGGAGGTATAAGGTAGGAGGGGAAGGGAGGGGTGGAAGGGAGGTCAGAAGGGGGGAGAGATGGAGGGTGGTGATCAGATAGTAATTGGTATCATGGTCTTGTCATATGTCTTGAATTGCAGAGGAAGGAGGTGCGGAGACGAGATGCCTGTGGATTGAGAGAAGGGGGAGACGGTAGGAAGACAAGGGGAGGAGGAAACCGCAAGGAATAAGGAGGCCAAGGATAGAGGAATACGGAAAAGAGAGAGAGAGGAAATAGAGACGAGAGGCGGGAAGATTTGAAGAAAAAGGCAGGGAGAAGGGGAAAGGGTTGGGAAACGTGAGGGAGGGGGGTAAGAGGATGTAAGGGTCGCATATGGCCAGGTCGCGAAGGGGAATGAAGCTAACTTGTAAAGGTTCGGGACCGCTCCTTAAAAGCGCCTTCAATACCCTTTGGGGGACGAATAAACGTATCTAATCTAGTAACGAAAGACAAATACTTTTTAAACGTTTATATAAAAAAGATCAGCAATTTAAATTTGAACATATATTGAATGTCCATAGGATGTACTGTTTAGGACATTTAATTCATATCCAAAAAAGGACATCCAATTTATGCGCTATTTATGTCCATGGACATGTGGAGATAAACTGGATTTAAAATGTACGTCCATAATACATCCAGTGCTATCTGGGTAAAAGTACGTGGGTCAGTTCCATATGCTAGCGGCTATAATCTTAAAGTAAGCGTTCTGGGATCTAGTGACGGTGTTCGATTGAGCCGCTAGTTTCAGGTCGCTTAGTTGGAACTAGGCTTCCACTAGCCTAGACTCTAGATTTTACCATGGTTAGTAGTTAATAATAAAATCATCTAAATCTAGGCTAAACAGTTATGTGCGATAAGTAATAATAATAAAATTGTCAAATATAATCATATTCTTTAAGCAATAATGCAGGAAACTTGTAGCGCGTAAAAATATGGTTCCGAAAAAATGACGGGACGTTACAGAAACAAGAAAGTATTACGGGCGGTTATAAGTAATTTCGTATATGGCATTCCTTTGTTTTCCTTACTACGAGATCCACCGGTATGCATTTAACGACATGTATTGTTTCTCCTGTCGTAACTGCCATATAGCCGAGTCCTTTCATAAGCCGATATGCGAATTCGTCTAATTGGAAAATAGCGAATAACAGGGTGTTAGTAATTACCTGTTTTTTCTAATTCGCATTTTTGTTGCATGACATTGTGATACAACGAGGTAATCTGCTGTCGAATGTGTTTTTCAACGTACACGAATTTAGAATTCATATACGCAAATATATCCAAATTATCAACGGGATATATGATACCGCGACTAGCGAAGGTATCTCCCTTCTTTGTTTCTAAGATAAAAAGCTTGGGGTGCTCTGTACGGAACAAAGTATATCCACACAAGGGTTGCTCTTTTGTCTTCGTGAGTGCGAATGTGACGTCCTGCGTCGTTAGGCTATAAATAATCGGAGCTAGAAGGTGGCTTGTATCGTCTGTGATCTTAATAGCTGGGCCGTCATATTGATGAAAATTACAGGCGAATGCAGATACAGGTTTCCAATATATATTTATATATATTGTTGCGCCCCCTCGGATCTGCATCCTCATCCTCGGGATCACCCCGTATACGTTTCCGGAGGATCGTCGTCAAGGGGGTTGTTGATAAACAACCTCCGACTTTCGTTTGTTTTCCGGCTCCATCTTGAGTCTTAGTCTGGCTGTCAAACGATATTGACGTGCTACGCGACTACAGATTATATCCCAAAATATTCCTAAATTGTATTCTTCTTTGTTTTCTCTCAAGGGACGTTCATTCCATTAAACTCAATTCTGTGTAATCCTTGTCTTATTTATTTCGCGCGCGAGTGAGAGTGCTTGTGCGAGTGAGATATCTCAAGAGGCGTCTGGGGGACGCAACATTTTGGGGGCTCGTCCGGGATCAACCGAAAGGATCGCCCGAAAGAAATTCCAACGATGGCACAGAATTCTCCGAAAGCGACGCGATCTCGAACGGCTGCGAAAGACGTCGAGACGGATCCTCTACAAGCCGCGCTTCAAGAGCTCAGAGAGATGCGCGAAGAGCGAGATCGACAGCAGGCTCGTTTCGAGACTCTCCTGAGAGAGAAGGACGACCAGCTACGTCGACTAGAGCAGAGGATTCAAAGAGTTTCTTCACATCAAACACCCAATCAGCTAAGTCCTTCCAATAATAGAGATAGGGCTTGCGGCGATACGCAAAATGATTTTGGGGCTTGCGCGAGTACTGCGAAATCCGCGACAAACGCGAGTGCCGCGATAAACGCGATAAACGCGAGTGAAGTGACCGCCGACTTTCGCACGAAAACGGGTTTGAAATTAAAGCCCGACACGTACGACGGGAAAGTTCCGCTGCGGGAGTTCCTCTCCCAATTCCTCCTAATCGCGGTCGCGAATAAATGGGATGACCAAACAAAGACAATCTCTCTCGCCGCGAACCTTAGGGGAAAAGCGCGTACCGTTCTAGAAAACGTCGAGAATTTTGAGGAATTAACTTTTACAGAATTGAAATCAAAACTAGAATTACTTTTTGGAGACGGAAATTTGACTCAAAACTATTACTCACTCTTTACCAATAGGAAACAAAAATACGGGGAAGATTTCGCTTCATTCGGGACCGAATTGGAAAGACTTTCGCGGCTTGCTTACCCCGAATGTCCTTACGAAGTCCGTGATAAGATTGCATGCGCGCAATTCATTTCCGCGTTATCCGACAATTTTGTAAAAAGAACCCTCCAATTAGAAGGAGTGACTTCACTAAATTTGGCTATTGAGAGAGGAAAAGCTATTAAAATAATTCGGGACGAGAATTTTGACAAAAAGAGAGATTACGGAAATAACGGGAATAACGGAAATAAAAGAGATTTTTACGGAAATAAGAAAGAATTCGCGAATAACGGGAATAAGAAAGATTACGGGAATAATAATGGGAATAGTGAAAATAATGCGGGATTTCACAAAAACTATGAAAGACAAAATTATCAAAAAGGAGAGAGGAACCACGCGCGAACGAACCCCGATGAAAAGAAGGAATTTGACTCGAAAAGGAAACGCAAGCAAACAATTCTTCTTCAAAAGAATGTTGGTCTTGCGGAAAGACCGGACATTTACGATTCCAGTGCCCTGACGCGAAGGGAACCTGAAATTGGTTGAACTTTTCGGGGGAGGTTCGACTTTTTCGGATGATTCCCCGATTTCAGATTTTGTTGAATGTAGGGTTAGAAGGATCCAAAAAAAAGAATATTTTTCATATTTTGGAAAATTAAACAAAAAAAGTTGTCTCTTTAAAATAGATACAGGCTCTGACGTCTCTTTATTAAATAGTAAACTTGTGGGAGAAGATCTTGAAAAGATTCCAGTAAAAAATATTAATTTAAAGTGTCCAAATGGAGGAAAAATTTTAATTGATTTTTTAGTGAAAGTAAAAATTGAAATTGGAAATTATTCAATTGAAATTCCCTTATTTATTGCTGACATCAATGATCAATGCATTCTTGGAGTTGACTTCCTTAAAATAATTAATTTGGATAATGTATTTAATAAAGTTTTTGATGAATTCACGAATAATGAAGAACTAAAGAATTATCAATGTTCAGGAATTAAAGATTTTTCTAAAAAAATTCCATCTATCTTAAATGATCTTTTTGAAAAGAGTTCAATTGAGTTACAAGAATCCCAAAAAGAAATTTTTATTAATTTTCTAAATAAGTTTCAAGATCTATTCTCCTGCGATATTGTTGCCGGGAATTGCGATGTTATCGAACATTTTATAAATGTGAAAGACTCTCTCCCCATAAAACAGGCACCCCGTAGGATTCCTTTTCAGATGAGGGAGGAAGTGGATAAAATAATGGAGGAAATGAAAATTGAAGGAATCATTGAAGAATCTCAGAGTCCTTGGGTTTCGCCAGCTGTCATGGTAAAAAAAAAAGATGGAACCCTGAGATTTTGCATTGACTACCGGAGACTAAATGCTATCACGGTAAAAGATTCCTATCCCCTCCCTCGAATCGACGACGTATTAGACCAGCTATCAGGTAATTCTTGGTTTTCTACGCTTGACTTGAAGAGTGGTTATTGGCAGTTGAAAATACGTCCTTCTGACAAAGAAAAAACAGCCTTTTCTATCGGAAAGGGACTGTGGCAATTTACAATAATGCCTTTTGGATTGTGTAACGCCCCCGCGACTTTTCAAAGACTTATGGAAAAAGTTTTACATGGAATTATTTCGAAAAAATGTTTGGTATATTTAGATGACATTATTTTCGGGAAAGATTTTACTCAAATGTTCAAAAACCTTGAAGAAGTATTTTTACGATTGCAAAAAGCGAATCTTAAAATGAATCCAAAGAAATGTTTACTTTTACAAAAAAAAATGTTAAATATCTTGGACACGTAGTTTCCAAACAGGGTGTTACCACAGATCCAGAAAAAATAACAGCTGTAAAAGATTGGCCAATACCACATACTAAAAAGCAATTGCGTAGTTTCTTAGGATTTTGCTCTTACTATAGGAAGTTTGTTAGAGGTTTTTCTTCAATAGCTGAACCTCTTTTCGCCTTAACAGAAAACCAAATAAAATTTATTTGGAACGACGATTGTAATAGTGCTTTCGAGAAATTGAAATTAATGTTATCTTCTTCCCCAGTGTTATCTTTTCCAAAAGGAAAAGGTCAATTCATTTTAGATACTGACGCTTCCAATATCGGAATTGGTGCAGTGTTATCTCAAATTCAAGGCGAAAAAGAGATGGTCATCGCATATTATAGTCGAGTCCTTAGTAAAACCGAAAGGAATTATTGTGTGACTCGTCGCGAGTTATTAGCGATTATTGACGCTATCAAATTTTTTCGACATTATCTTTTAGGTCGAAGATTCTTAATTCGAACCGATCACATTTCATTAAAATGGCTTATGTCTTTTAAGGATCTTGAGGGGCAACTGGCTCGTTGGTTGGAAAGACTCCAAGAATTCGACTTTGAAGTGCAACACCGAAAGGGGGAGTCTCACAAGAATGCCGATGGATTATCCAGACGACTTTGTGAGACTTTTGGCTGCGAATATTGTGCTAGAGTCGAAGGAAGGAACAATTCAGAAAGCGAGAGAATAGTTGCCCGACTCATATTCCAAGGAGAGGATCTGGAAGTATGGCAAAAGGATCAAGAGGAAGATCCTAATATTGCCATTATCATTCAAGGAAAAAGAGAATGAAGACGTCCGCCTCGTTCTGAATTGGTGACTCACGATATTTCCGCTCAAATTTATTGGGCATATTGGGATGCATTAGTTCTTCAAAATGGAATCCTTTACAAGAAGTGGGAAGCCCCGAATTTGAAGTCTAGTTTTCTTCAGTTAATTGTTCCTCGGAAACGAGTGAAAGAGATTCTCGAAGAAGTACATGACTCTCCATCCGGAGGTCATTTCGGAATGAACAAAACCTTAGAAAAGGTTCGAAAACGTTTTTATTGGGCAACTTATAAGCAAGACATAGAAAATTGGTGCAAATCTTGCAAAGTTTGCGTTTCAAAAAAAGGCCCCACAGGAAAAGGAAAATCTCCCATGCAGATATATAATGTCGGAAATCCATTCGAGAGGATTCAGATGGATATTTTAGGCCCACTTCCTATCACTTCTTCAGGAAATAAATATGTGATTGTCATCATTGATTGCTTCACCAAATGGGTAGAAGCTTTTCCCCTGAAGAATATTAGAACAAAAACGGTTGCAGAAATCTTCGTCAATGAATTTATTTCAAGACATGGAGTACCTTTAGAGGTACATACCGACCAAGTGAAGAATTTTGAATCCAAACTTTTTGCCGAATTAATGGAACTTCTTGGAATTAGGAAAACACGGACTACCCCGTTACATCCTCAGTCTGATGGTCAAGTCGAACGACAACATCAAACTATAATAAACTATTTAGCGAAGTATATTTCACAGAATCAAAAGGATTGGGATCAGTGGATCCCCATGTTTCTTCTGGCCTATAGATCTTCGAAGCACGAAACTACTGGAATGACTCCTGCGGAATTATATTTCGCTCGAGATTTAAGACTTCCAGTGGATTTGTTACGAGGGAACCTTCTTAGGACAGAGGAGGGAGAATCTTCTTCTTCAATTGAGAATTTCGCCAGTATTCTTAGAGGAAAATTAGATGAAATTCATTCCGAAGTTAAAGGAAAGATGGATACAAAATCTTCTCGAGTAAAGAGTTGGTATGATAGAGGAGTTAGGAAGATTCTATTTCAGGAGGGAGAGAGAGTCTGGTTTTACAACCCCCGAAGAATTAAAGGAAAAGCTCCTAAATTGCAGAGCAATTGGGAGGGACCTTTCTTTATAGTGAAGAAATTCAACGATGTGGTGTATTGTATTCAGAAGACACCCAGACATCGGAAAAAAGTGGTTCACGCGGATAGAATAGCTCCATTTATAGATAGAAATGTTGTTAATTGTTAGTTAGGTCAGAGCCTGAATAAAATTGTTAGGGAGTAGGGAGATGTGTGTGTATGAGTTTGTGTGTGTGTGTATATATATATTTTCATTTTAGAATTCTTACTACGAAAAATGTTTTTCTTTTCTAGTTGAAGATCTTCAAGTTCTTCAAGGTTTGTCTAAGTCTTCGGTACGGGAGGATTCTCCAAGGAAGTTCCTGTGGCTGAGACTCATTGGAAACAGCTGACATCTTTCAAAAGGAGACTTCCCATTCGTTCTGTTCTAAGGATCGTTTGAATCTTCAATTAAGAAGACCGTCTCATCTTCAGCTGGATAGTCATTTGATTCTTCAATTAAGAAGACTGTCTCGCCCACGGTTTTTTTGATCCGTGGTTTTTCCCGTGGGACGAAGGGCAAATGCCGAGGCAGGGACTTGGGGAGTCCTCGAGGGACGATGGGTCCACGGATGTTACCCCCCCCCCTTGTCTGAAGATTCAACGTTCTTCGATTTTCTCCGGAAGACGCTTAAGCGAGATCAACAAAACAAGCGAAGAGGGCAGAAATTTTCACCTCGGCGGGTGTGAAGAAGAGTCTGGCCAACTTTTCTTCGAAGACACCGTTCGAGTATGGAGAGGAAGAGGGCGAAGCCCGGTAACCTGTAGCAGCAGCTCAGGGAGGGCAGGATTCGTCCGGACGAAGAAGACGCAAGATTGGGACCAGACGTTTCGCTCGACCACCCACAGCAGCAGCTTGGGAAGAGCAGGAGAATCGTCGGTGCCCTGGAATCAGCGTCAGTCCTGGGTCTTCAGTAGTCTCCATGTTGGATTGTCGGGACGACAATCTTAAAGGAGGGGGGTAGTGTTGCGCCCCCTCGGATCTGCATCCTCATCCTCGGGATCACCCCGTATACGTTTCCGGAGGATCGTCGTCAAGGGGGTTGTTGATAAACAACCTCCGACTTTCGTTTGTTTTCCGGCTTCATCTTGAGTCTTAGTCTGGCTGTCAAACGATATTGACGTGCTACGCGACTACAGATTATATCCCAAAATATTCCTAAATTGTATTCTTCTTTGTTTTCTCTCAAGGGACGTTCATTCCATTAAACTCAATTCTGTGTAATCCTTGTCTTATTTATTTCGCGCGCGAGTGAGAGTGCTTGTGCGAGTGAGATATCTCAAGAGGCGTCTGGGGGACGCAACAATATATATCCATTGTCTGAATATATATATCCATATATCGGGTGTTAAAAAAGTGGCGGATACGCTGTATAGGGGTGAATTCCTGAGGTTATTTGGAGACGATTTTTCCTCAACGAAAATGTCGAGAGAAGTCATCATTTTTTGCAAGCTCCCAATTTTTGCCATCATATATCTTGGTAACTAAGCCTTAAATTAAAATTCTATTAAATTAAAGTCGACTTGAAATTAATTGAAGAATATAGTTTTGTTAATATTTTAATTCCACAATACTTAGTTTACGAAAAGCCCTTTATTTTCAATTACTTATAACTTGAAAATTATCGGTGCCTCGACATTTTCACTGAGGAAAAATCGTCTCCAAATAACCTCAGGAATTCACCCCTATACAGCGTATCCGCCACTTTTTTAACACCCTGTATATATCCATTGTCTGAATCGATGCAAAATCCTTTACTCAGGGGACAAATGGTTCCAGATTTCAATATTATTTTGCCGGAATTTAATTGTACAGGAACGTGTGATGTCCTCAAGGAGATCTTGATGACGGCTTGAACGTCATCATGACGATGACGTCATCCCAAGTTCCGTAAGGATCGGAATATTGAGTACCTTTACATGCTCCATCGTTATTAGTGCGACCGGCTAAGGTAAGGATGTGATATGTGGTTTGATTAGCCCTTAAACCGTGAATAATATTGCCGGCTCCAAGGGAGAAGGTTCCGTCTTGAAACATCCTTCGACATTGCGTATATCCGGTTTCATGGATAAAGTCTGTCTTCCTATTATGAACCACTGAGATATATGAATGCATTCCGCAGTAATAGATGGTCCTCGATATTTTTCTACTTTGCATGGAATAACTTCTGCATGATTATAGTCCGAGAGCTGCAGAAGTTGCACATAATGTCGGTTGAATTAGGTTTTTGTATATGAAGATTACATTCTTTAACATCGAGCAGCGATACAAAGGTGTTGTCCGCCACAATCGAATCCAATTAGAGCGTGAATTGGATTAATAAGAACGAGAGTCGCGAAGTACAATAACATATCTGTAATAATACACAATAAAAATATATATATACATATTTTTACTCTATTTACTTGTATATGTATCTCTTTATATTTTGTTTCCAAGAACTTTGTTAATTTTTATGCATATATATAATGTATTTATAATGCTATCTATTCGCTACAATATAAAATACGAATTTTATAATATATATCTTGCTTATCTTAATATACATATATAAACTAAAAATTTACAATTACTTCAGTAAAATTAGAAATATAAGGGTGTTAGTAATTATATTTAAGGTAATTTGGTTACGTAATATGAAGACAAGTAGCGTAACGCTAACGTTTTTATATAATCTCTCTATTCGTAATAATACAATAGGTACGTGAGTGATATATGAATAGCAGTGGAATTCTATGTTATTGTTGTTTCCTCTTTCACATAACTAAGGTTTGTAGATATTCCTGTGGATTCTGGACGGTTTTAGTCAAAATTCATTCTGTTATATGTTAATGTATAATGCTACGAATACACGGCGATACTTTTATGTCTAGATCGAATGTATATATACACTAAGTGTCGACATGTGTACAGCGCTGAGAGCTGTGTCGTCAGATTGAGTTGCAGTGTTTCATTACTCTATCTCAAAAATTGCAATACATGTGGACAATAAAGGCACTGTTCTAGACACAAGTGTCCGCTCTAGGTGTCGCAGTGTATTCGTAGCATAAGGGTTTACTGTTACGCTCAGGTGAGTTCATAAATCGTGTTTTCCTTACCCTCTTTTTTTAAGAGAAAAGAAGAAAATAAAGCGGGTCGCGCGTTAAGTTCCAGCACCCTCGAATAAAAGTCAAAAGAGGTCGTAAAAAAGTCGTAAAATGGAGTGCATAGAATAATTTGCCGCGACTGAAATTTTAAATAATACGTTATTTTGGTATCTACTTTCAGTACGCAAAAGGGCTGCCCTCAACTCGAAGTGTCCCATTCGGAAGAACAGCCTCAAATATTCTATGCTCCAGTGACGCCAAAAATCTTGGGTAATTTTCTGAATTAGCTGCCAGCGATCGAGTCTGTTAATCGGTGTGTCGGTTAGATCGATATCAGCGAATGTTGTCAAAGATTCTCCGATAATAAAGTGACCAGGTGTTAATGGGAAAAGGTCTGTAGGAGTCGATGGTAATTGAGAAATCGATCTTGAATTTAAACAAGCTTCGATTTGTACTAAGATTGTAGCTAATTTCTCGAACGTTAGCAAACTTTGACCGATAACTCGTTTCAAGTGATATTTGCATGATTTAATACCGGCCTCCCACAAACCCCCCATGTGAGGTGATGAAGGCGGAATGAATTTTCATTCGATGTTATTAGGAATACAAAATTCGTCGTTTATGTCGCTTGATTTTTGTTCGATAAATTGCATTTTATTGAGACGTTTCGCGCTCCGACAAATTTAGTTGCATTGTCGCAAAAAATACGCTGCGGGCATCCTCGACGTCCCACGAAACGTCTAAGAGCCGCTATAAACGCATTAGACGTAAGGTCGCTTACCGCTTCCAGATGTATTGCTTTCGTCGAAAAACAAACGAATAATGATATGTACGACTTGTTGGTTTTTCTACCACGACCTCGATTGACTAATGTTATGATTGGCCCAGCGAAATCTATTCCCTGTTGTAAAAAATGGACGTTTAAGAATAACTCGGTCTGCGGGTAGTTGTCCCATTATTTGCGATAATGGTTTCGGATTATTGCGAAAACAAGTCATACATTCATGCACCGTCCTTCTCGCAACATTCTTTCCGTTGATCGGCCAATATTTTTCTCGAATCGCATATAACAACATTTGCGGACCGGCATGCAACAATCGACGATGCTCTCGCTCGAACAACAATCGTGTAAATCTGCACGGCAATAGAATCGGATGCTTAACATCAAACGCCGCCATAGAATTCTGAATTCTACCGCCCACCCTGAGGAGTCCACTGTTATCTACATATGGACTGAGCGATATTAATTTACTAGTCGATTTGATTGGTTTACCCTTTTTAAGGTCGGCCAATTCGTCTGCGAAATAAATTCTCTGAGTCTCCATAATTAATAATCGATTTGCTTTACAAATTTTGTCTGTCGAAATATCATACACGTCGTGTTCGATCTGCTCTACAATTTGATATACAAACCGAAAAATTTGTGCTAAAATACGCTCAATCTTTGATAGAGAAGAATAATTATTTAAAAGATATAAAATAGCTTATTTCGAATCATTACTAATTAACAATACTTGTACCTCAGATTTATACTCGGTTTTAATAATATTGATCTCGTCTTGTGATGGATTTATTGACCGTAATTTTGCAGACAGTTATCGATTTTCGACAACCAATTAGGACCTTCCCACCAAAGTTTACAATTCTGCAATTTTTTAAGGCTTGTGCCTCGCGAAACGAAATCAGCTGGATTATCCTCGCTCCTAACATGGCGCCAATGAATTGACGGAAGAATCGATTGAATTTCCGCCGTTCGATTCGCTACGAAAGTCTTTTGGCGCGATGGGTCGCCACTTATCCACGCTAATGCAATCGTAGAATCACTCCAAGCAAATATCTCGTCAATCTTAATTTTTAACGCTCTTAAAACATTTTTTACCAATTTGGCTAAAACAACGGCTCCACAGAGTTCGAGTCTTGGTAATGTAATCATTTTATTTTTTATCGGCGCGACTCGTGACTTCGAGAAGAATAAAGCACAGTTAATATTATTATCGTTGTCTGTCGTTTGCAAATATACGCACGCTCCGTAGGCCTTTACCGACGCGTCACAAAACGCGTGCAAATAGACTCGAACAATATTATTTCCTGAAGTGACTCTACGAGGAATTTGAATTGTATATATATCCCTTAATTCATCTGTGTACGCGTCCTATGCTTTTTGAAGGTCGATTGTTAAAGGGTCATCCCATCCCAAATTTGCTGTCCAAGTTTCTTGCATAATTATTTTTGCCTTGATTAAATGGGACTGATTAAGCCTAATGGATCGAACAATTTGGAAATGGCTGACAAACTTCTCGTTTTGTTCCGCATGAGCTTGTTGTCAGTTGCATCGAAAACTCGAATATATCTCGCTCGGGCTGCCAATTCAAACCTAGCATTTTCTTAATATTTTTATCGTTTACTTTGCTCGCTACATTTAACGATTCGTCCGCTCGCTCGTCAGGTTGCAAATTAATTAAAATATCTTTACAATTTGATCGCCATTTATGAGTCTCAAACCCGCCACTAACTAACAATGACTTCAATTGATTAATTAAATTAATAGCGTCAGTTTTACAATTAATTCCGGTAAGAATATCGTCTACATATAAATCTAATCAGTTACATACGGATTAGCATGTGATCTATTTTTAGCGATACGATGCGTTAGACATTTAGCAAGTAATGCAAATAGTCAATTTGATCAATTTTATTTAGTAGCACTTGAGATGCCCTTTCAAATTGACTATTTGCATTACTTGCTAAATGTCTAACGCATCGTATCGCTAAAAATAGATCACATGCTAATCCGTATGTAACTGTGTTTAGTTTGAATTCTTGTATAGGCTCGTTCGTTGAAAATTGCCATAAAATTCTCTGACAATCTCGATCATTTTCATGAACTAAAATTTGTCGATACATTTTTTTTTAATCGGCAGTGATTGCAATCGCGTGTAATCTAAATCTTAAAATAATATCTATTATATTGTCTTGTAAATTAGAACCGACCATGAGTGTTTCGTTTAATGAAATGCCTGAGGAAGATTTGTCGAACCGTCAAATACTACGCGTAATTTTGTGGTAACGCTAGATTCGCGCAATACGCCGTGATGTGGCAAATATATCGAAATTGCTGTTTTTGAATTTTCAATTGCCTTGGACATATGATTTAATTAAATATATTCTCGCATGAATTCTGAGTATTAACTATAAAAATTTTGATTGCGTTGAAATTTGCGCTCTAAATAATTTAGTCGTTTTACTGCTATTTCCCTTGATTCGCCGAGCTTGTTTTTTGTTTCTCGAAAGGGTAATCTCACAACAAATCGTCCCGAGCTGTCTCGACTTATCGTATTTTGAAAGTGATTCTCAACCTCGCGTTCTTCGGCTGACATGATACTGTGTTTATTAATCGGATATTCTTCTAACTCCCAGAATTTTAACAACGTATCGTCGATAGATTCTCGCTGTATTGACAAGCATGTATAACCGTTAAAAGATAAACATTCGTTTAGTTGATTTGCGATCAAATATTCTGGTATCGAACCTCCGATTATCCAACCGAATTTACTATTTTGCAAGATTGGCAAATCATCGCAAATTTCAATTTTCTCGGATTCCAACAATTTGAAGAAAAGTTCACTACCTATTAGAACGTCAATATTGCCAGGATTGTGAATTAATGGATCTGCTAATTTAAGATTTTTGGGAATCGGCAACTGAGAGACTCGAATTGAACATGATGGCAATTGTTTTGTTATTTTAGAAACGACTAGACAGTACAAATTTGTTTCAAAGTCAGAAGTTCGCGACTGTAATTGCAACTGACAACCATGCTCGACAATGCAATTCATCGTACCCAAGCCGCTAACCGATTCGCAAATGTTATCCAATTTCAATCCCAGTCTATTACACGCTGCTAATGTAATAAAATTAATTTCGCTTGCGCTATCTAATAAAACTCGTAACTGATAACCGTGACCACTTCGCCCCTTACAATCGCGGTTGACATAAGAACGCGCTTACGCTTTGTTTCGCCTTGTACATGATGCACCGATGGGCCGCTCGATGTTCCGCTCGACGACTCGCGACTAGTTGACGCCTCTCGCCTCGAATTCGCCGTTTCCTTCGCAGCATGGCATATAATATTGTGCATCCCTCCACACTTTCGACATCGACTTGACTTGCACTTTGCGACGGGGTGGTCACTGCGGAGGCAATTGATACACAGCTTCAAACGTTTTATTGTCTCGATTCTATCTTCTATGGACAAATTTAAAAATTGATCACAGTAATAAATCAAATGTTGGCCTTGACAAAGATAGCATCGGTGTCCTTGAGTCATTGTTGCTAGTGTTGTTTTACCTTGAATCCTTGGTTCGAACGATTGTTTTTGATTACCGTCATGTTTCTCATTGTTATTAGTCCTTGACTTATTTTCTCCAGAAATTTCGCTCAAGGATGCTCGCTCTAAAACTTGACATCGGCGCTGTAAAAACTCAATTATAGTGTCAGTTGTTAAATTTTCTAAAGTCTCAGCATATTTCTCCCAGCGTCTTCTTGTAACGTTGTTTAAGTTCTTTTCAATTAAATGAATAATCAATTCTCCCCAGTTTTCTGTAGGTGATTTCATAGATTGCAAGGATCGAAGATGTTTTTGTACATGATCCACGAGGTCTCGAATCGCCCCAGCAGACTCACGATGCATGCGCGGTAGTTCGCACAAGCATTGAATATGTTTTTTACGAATAACTCTATCGTCTTCGTACCGTCTTTTTAATAATTCCCATGCAACTATGTAATTTTGATCAGAAATCTCAATTGATTCTATTACTCTTACGGCTGCGCCGCTTAGTGATCCAACTAAATATTGATGTTTTTGCACATTTGATAAATCGCTATCATGAATCAAAGTTTTAAATGTATCAGCGTACCTTTTCCACTCTTCGATGATTCCGTTGAAGGTTGGCAGTTTGATAATCGGTAGCTTGACATAAGATTCCCGTGGCGTGCCAGACTGTGTGCTTAATCGTTCTAACATTTGTCCTTGCTGCTCCAATATTCGTGATAGCACATCGTTGCTGCTTGTTTCGCTTGACCGTTCCGATAGCTGTTGCATGAGAATTAATTGCTGCTCCAAAACTTGTGATAGCATATTATCGCCTGCTCGAACTCCGCTGCTACTACTTGCTTGAATTGATGGTTTTAGCTTCTCGAGATTTTGCAATAACGCTGCTCTTACTGAGAGATTTCGTTCGTCAAATTCGGTTTCTTCTATTAAATCTCGATCTTCGTATTCTTCCTCAGGGACTGCTGCTAGCAATTGTTGCGAGATCGCTTGAAATTTGACATACACTTCTTCCAAATTTTGAATACGTGTCTCTCGATCTCCTCCTTCGTGGTCGATTCCAGATCGGTCGTAACTCGATTTGCAAAATTTTTCGCTGCCGTCAATTTTGCCTTGATTGCGCCTCTTTGTCTTCTTAATTGCTCCACACTCATTTTGCTTGTCGTTGTGATCGTTTTGAATTAGTTTTTGTTTTCTTGTCCTTATGACACCTTGACTCGACTTGACAAAAACCGCCGAGGTCACGTCAACAACACGTTCGATAACAAGAACGTTAGCCTTTGTTAAGAAATCTACCGTCAATATAGCTACCGAAATATCGCGATCCAGAGGTCGAAAAATACTTAACGTCAATATTCGAACGACAAGCTTATTTGTTCCGAAATGTTAAATTATAAAATATTTGCTGAACCGAACAAAAGGTGTTTGTTTCATGCGCTCCGGTATTTCACGTTCTTGTCACCTTCGACAAAAACATTGCCAAGTGTTTTTCGAGGTTTTTTGGCTTCCCTCGCGGTCATTTCTGATCGATCACGGGATCGATGCTTGCCAAAGATGCTACCAATCAGGGGCCTTTTGTCTCGCCCCCAATTTTGCGTGATAGCGGCGAGAGCGAACATTCTACCCTCAGTGTGAGACGAAAATCCTTTCGAGAGAGAATCAAGAGTGTATTAAACGAAATATCATAAGTCGCGTAACGAACGGATATCGATCCAGATAATCGCGTCCAGTGACTGGTCCGTCGTTTTCATTGTAATAAATTGACTTGTTAAACTTATCACGACTGCCGTTATTCTCTCTAACCGACACTCCTGCATCCAGCTCATAAATAAATAATTGCGGTGTCCGCGCGAAATATCGAAGGCACGCAGACATTGTTTGGTCCTTCGAGCCGGATTATGTGTTTCACGAGTGCGTTCGCAGCCTACAAAGAACAATCATCTCTCGTGCCGACGGACAGTGGATTGAAAGTGAACCACGCGATTACAGTGGACTCTCGCGCGCTCTCTCTCTCACTTTGACGCTCGCGCGACGTATTGCGACGAGACCGATTCTCTCGCGCTACTCTCGCCGTCGCGCGCTATCTCTCTCACACCAACTCGCTTCGCTCTCGCACGCGACTCACACGTGCGGAACACGTGCACAGCAACATTATCGAAGTGCTACACATACGAGTGATTACGCAAAGACAATTAACGCTTTCTACACGCGTCTAGATCACGAGTCATTGATTTTTCGAAAAACTCTCAGTGAAAATTCAATCAAAATGAAACAGTAGCGTCGCGCTCTCTCTCACGCGCTCTCGCACGCCCGTATCGATACGTGCCGAGCCCTGGTCTCTCTCGAGACAACAGATTGTACGGTGCTTGGTGAGATATCATGCAGATTCAAGGAAACGTGACTCAAGCGACTATCATGTCTACCGACTTCAATCACTTTCTTGTCGAGCAGACGAATACAATCGCCCTGCTCAAGCGTGTCTTGATTAATTTTGTTATAGCCCTAAATTATAGGCTATACACAGTCATATTATATGTTATTTTAAGTAGGTTATTACACAATTATAAGTAGGGCATAGGCCCGCGCGAAACGCCGACGCAGCGTCACACGCAATAAGGAGTTGCCGAAAGAACCGCGAAAACGAGGCTATTGCAACTAAGCGCTGTGACACGAAATTGCCAAAATGCAAGCGAAGCATTCCATTAACCTCCTTCGCTTGCATCTGGGCTTTGACCACGCGTGACGACCCCATTAATTAATTATAAAAAAGACCCATCGATAATACTCGGGGGCCAGTCTGAAATCAAAATTGTACGTGTCGTCACGATATATCTCTGGTGAATTTATATTAAAGTGTTGTAAAAATTAAAAGGTATTATTTCACTGGACGAGTCCCGAACTCCTCAGTTCTAATCCAGCTACGATCCCTACTACCCTGTGTCTCACCGCTGAGGCACAACATAAAATTGGTGGCAGCGGTGGGATTGCCATCGTCATATACGGAGCAAGCCTAGAGGACCACAATAAGCGACTTAAAGAAGTATTACAGAGACTTCGAGAAAATAATTTAAAACTGCAGCCGGACAAATGCGAATTCCTACGCAAAGAAGTGATTTATCTGGTCACATAATTTTGGAAAACGGAATATCTCCAGATCCATCGAAGTTAACGGCAATAAAAGAATTTCCAACGCCAAAAAAGATAAAAGACATACAGTCATTTATAGGTCTCGCCGGACACTACAGAAAATTCATAGATTTTTCAAAGATTGCCAAGCCGCTAACCAAGCTTACCACGAAGGCGGAAAAATTCAAATGGACCACGGAACAGCAAAACGCTTTCGACACGCTAAAAGGAAAACTGATGACTGCGCCAGTGCTGCAATATCCTGACCACACAAGAATTCATAGTGACTATCGATGCTTCCGACTATGCAATCGGAGCAGTGTTGTCACAAAGAAAGGTAGGCAACGACCGGCCAATTGCTTACGCCAGCAGAGTTCTAACGCGGGCAGAAAAAAATTATATATAATACCACGGAAAAGGAGCTACTCGCAATAATATGGGCCGTAAAACATTTTAGGCCATACGTGTACGGCACGAAATTTAAAATCGTGACCGACCATAAACCATTAACATGGCTATTCAATGTTAACGACCCCGGGTCAAGGCTAATCCGGTGGAGACTCAAGTTAGAAGAATACGATTACGAAATAATTCACAAGGCCGGACGAGCGAATCCGAACGACGATGCACTGAACCGTAATATAATCCGAGACTTAACCGAGTCAGCGGAAGAACGAAAAATACACGCGATAGAAAAGGACGAAGCAAGCGCCGACGATGAGGAAATTTACACAGAGGAAGAAAAGAAACAAATATTGCATGAATACCATGATGCACCCCTAGGAGGACATCAAGGAGTCGAGCGTACGATAAAAAGGATTCGTCTAAATCACAACTGGCCAGGAATAACTAAAGATGTGGAAAAATATATAGCAAAATGTGAAGCGTGCCAGAAAAATAAATTATCAAGAAAAATTAAAATGCCTTTAGTAATCACCGATACGCTAGGCCATTCGAAAAATGTGCTTTAGATATAGTCGGACCACTGACCGTGACAACGGAAGGAAACAAATATCTGCTGACATTCCAAGACAGCCTAACAAAATATAGCGACGCGATACCAATCCCAAATCAAGAAGCGAATACGATTAGCAAGAAATTCGTCACCAGAATCATTCTTAAACATGGAATCCCAGAAAAAATTCTAACGAATCAGGGTACAAATTTCCTCAGCGAAATTTTCAAAAATACATGCAAGTTGCTAAAAATAAATAAAATACAGACAACTGCATACCACCCTGAAAGTAATGGCGCGTTAGAACGATCACATCGCACGCTGGCCGAATACCTACGACAATATATTAATGAAGATCAAACCGACTGGGATGAATGGGTACCATACGCGATGTTTACGTATAATACGACACCGCATACAGCAACAGGATACACACCTTTCGAATTGATTTATGGACATCAAGCGGAACTACCGACAGCACTGACGAAACCTCCGAAGCCAACGTATAACTATGATGACTACGCGCAGGAACTAAGAGAAAGAATACGGGCTTCAAATCAACGGGCGAGAGAACATCTCAAAGATGAAAAAATCAAGGCCAAAAAATATTACGACAAGCACCAAAATAACGCAATTTAGAGTAGGTGACAAGGTACTGGTCCATGACGAGACGCTACGACGAGGACGTTCGAAAAAACTCGAAACTCTATGGACCGTATCGTATACAATACTCGAAAAGAATTCCGATGTGAATTATACAATTAAAAAGGGGAGAAAGATAATACGTATACACGTAAACAAGCTCAAGCAATTTGTTGAAGCATAAACAAAAAAAAACAAAAAACAAAAATTTTTTTACCAATACTCCCCTCAACGATGAAAAATAAAATGAAACACTCGATTACAGGATGCTTACCTGCTGGAACAGCAAAGTATTCGCAAGGCCATATGACACGGAGCGCCCATATGACCTAGAAGAATTCAAACATAACCCAGGCCTACATTTTGAAAAAATTGGACGATTACATACCAAAGAGACCTGGAAACTCGTAATAAAATTAAACTTGGAGGAATTAATTGAATACAAACAAATCGAAGAATACAGACAGCAACACCAGCTGAAATGTGACACACTGAAGTTCCATGTACAGTACCAACAAGACGCCTGCACTAGTTTCAAGAGCATCACAAAAAGAGAGGCTAAATATTTGAAAAGTCTCATGACACAGATTCAGACCGTATACAGACCACTGACTAACAAACGCCGGGGATTAATAAACGGAATAGGATCAATCGCGAAAACACTATTCGGAACAATGGACGCAGACGATGAAGAACAGATAAATGAGCAATTAGAATTATTAAAAAGTAATCAGCAAACGTTACAGCACGTGATAAAAAACCAAATAAAAATAATAAATACAACAATCGCACATATAGAAACATTAGAAAAGATAGTCCAGCGAAACGAAAAACTTCTACAGACACAAATACAGGCCTTTTTCGAACGCGAGGATATTACCGAACATTTTCTAATAATTACCGCGGTCATTACTGAATTAATACGCGACGCAGAAAACGTATTAGATTACCTTGCGCACATTCAACAAGGGACAATACATTTAAAATTAATGCCGGTAGAGACCATAATCGCGCACTTAAAAGAGGCAACACAACAAATACCGCGAGGCTCATATTTTTCGTTCACAGTCCACGCCGAGGACTGGCTACAAATAGAAAAATATACGACGATGAGTGCGTACTGCGATAAAACAAAAATTTTCACGATTCTTCGTTTTCCGTTAATAGCGAAACCGACATACGACGTTATAAAAGTAGTTGCGCTCCCTGTTCCGGATCATAATGTCAATAACGGAAGTAAAAAATGAATTAATTGCGATAGATAAGGAAACATTAACATACTTAGTATTAACAAAAAACGAGTACTCTGCGTTGATACCACTGCTT
>NW_028141167.1:15527064-15760889 GCF_030444845.1 Prenolepis imparis
AAGCAGTGGTATCAACGCAGAGTACTAGAGAGAGAGGCAGTGGTATCAACGCAGAGTACTTAACTTTTTTAGAACTAAATGAGTGGCACAAAAGAAAATCAGATTCTAAGGAAACTGAACGCTCTGTAGAAGCTATACGTAATATGAGCATCGAAGGAACATCAAAGGAGCAACAGAGAAGCGAAACAACAGAAGCGGAAGAGATAGAAAATGTTTCAATGATCTCAGGAGTAAGAATGTATAATATATAGTGTTTATAAGCTTAGAACATATATCATTAGAAGAGGAATTGAGCACTGAGCCTGAATTCAAAAACTGTGTGAGAGAGAAAGATACAATGACTAATTATCCGCAATACGCATGTACTGATACCGTTATTGTCATGACAAGATGGTTTGTTTGAATGTGAAATTAAGCGCAAAGCATACTATACCATTCCATGGTAACGACGATATCAGCGCATGTGCATTGCGGATAATAGTTAGTCTCTACCTTTCTCTCTCGCTCAGTTCTTGAACTCAGATTTGCTTAAAAATATGGGGGGCTTCCATTGATAGATATGTTCTAAGTGTTTAAATGATGTACAATGTTTAAAGGCCAATTTCACCAACCTCGGTTAACTTTAACTCTAATTAAACTATGTTTGACTCTTTTTAATGAACGTATCTGAAAAGAGACAGATGTAGTTTAACCGGAGGTTAAAGTTAACCGAGGTTGGTGAAATTGACCCTAAAAATCTTTTTGCAAATCTTTACATGTACATTTTAATTTTACAGGATGATTTAACAGAGGAAGAGAAGGCGGAAAAAATAAAAAAATTAGAAGAACAACTCCAAAAATTACAAGGGGAAAAAAATATTAAAAAATTATATCGCGAAGGCGGCCGTGGTCGAAGTCGAGGTCGAGGTCGAGGTCGAGGTCGAGGACGCGGCAATCGTTACATAATTTATCAACGCAATTGTTCGATTAATTTTAATTAAATATAATTAATGCTCAAATGTGTAATTGTTTATATATCTTCAAAGCAAATTCCTCCTTTGAATCCTGCATTATTTGAAAAAAAAAAAAAAAAAAATTTTTGTAAATATAAAATATTTAAAATGTTTACCATAATTTTTAAAGAGTCTGAATAAGAATGTGTTAACAGTTTAAGTACCATTGAATGCAGAGCAAAAAATAACGAAATTTAAAAATTACTCTTTCTATTACTATATTACCTTTCCATTATTGTTAACAATCAGTAATCTCAATGCAAACCACGCCAAATCATATTAGCACTTTCGAGCCATTAAACTCTCTTATCTGAAATACACCTGTCCTATTACTTTCAAGATTTATTATAAAAATCCGATTACATCAAAAATGTATATATATTTAATATACACGTATAAACAATATTTTTAAACGTTTTTATTAAAATAATTTATACAATGTTGTTGGTATATTATATATTTTCCATATTCCACATGACTATTTTGACTATTATGACTATTTTTATGTATGTGTTTGTTTTGTTCCTCGTTTTTTTCCGCTGTTGTTTCTATTGTTCCGCTTTTCTGTTCTTCTGGTGATTTGATGGCTGATGAAGGTATATTCATTTCTTCATATTTTTTTATCATTTCGTTAAATAGTATCTACATAAGATAAAAAGAACAATTAATAAATTATTTAGTATATTACATAAGGAGATACAGATAATGTATAATTATAATATCAACAATAATACAAATATTTTAAAAATCCATGCAAGTGACTAATAAAATCCAACCTAACCAAACTTTACATTTCTTTCTAAAACTATTACAATGTCACGTGATTTTATTTATGATTATTCTACTTAATGATATATGTATTAACATATAAAATGAATGTATTAACATATAATAGACATTAAAAATGATACATATTCAATTTTATGCCACAAATGTTTTCTTATAATTACCTCTGAATTTTGAGAAATATCATTCTGTGATTGAATTTGTTTTTCTTGGTCTATTGTTCTGCATGTTTGTATTTTAATAATTTTTTTTCTTAATTTGCGCCGCAATTTCGCCTTATCACGAGAACGTTTTAAAGCTGCTTTCCCAGACATACGCTTTTTTCCTGAAAGGCAGTAATTGTAATTTCTAAGCAAATATCTATTTTATAGATACCTCACAACTTATTATAAGTATCAAAAATACACTAATAAGGAACATATACTTTATTTTTTTGCATCTTACCTTGAATATGGTCCATTAGAATAAATCGTATATTATATCTAACAGTACGATCGCACACTGAATGGTAGCTTAACCTAACCTCACCTAACTTAACTTCGCACAAAGGTACTACAAGATGTCACTCGTGAACCTTACAGCAATGTGTAGCACTGTCACTCACAGACCGAGTAGATGGCGTTAAAACGCTCATATACATATTTATGTTGTTAAATCTTTTTTAAGTTATTTTCAAATTATTTTCAAGTTCAATCTGCTAAATAACTGATTACAACATATTCGATACTCTATACTGGATTTTTTGGGTCAAACATTAAAATGTCAAACAATTAATTCGACGCTGCATATCTTGAAGGCACTTAAAGAAACATTTAGAGACCAAAATCATAGCAGCAATTAATTGCGTTAATGTACTTTACTCTTGAGGGCATGCTAGCACCGCCACTCTTTCGGGTCGATTTTTCTAAGTAAAACGTGGAGCAATTAATTCGATACTGCATATCTCAAGAGCACTTAATTAAATAAACATTTAGAGACCAAAATCATAGCAGCAATTAATTGCGTTAATGTACTTTACTCTTGAGGGCATGCTAGCACCGCCACTCTTTCGGGTCGATTTTTCTAAGTAAAACGTGGAGCAATTAATTCGATACTGCATATCTTAACAGCAATTAATTAGGGAAACATTTTGAGACCAAATTTATTACAGCAATTAATTGCGTTAATGTACTTTACTCTTGAGGGCATGCTAGCACCGCCACTCTTTCGGGTCGATTTTTCTAAGTAAAATGTAGAGCAATTAATTCGACGCTGCATATCTTAAAAGCACTTAATTAAATAAACATTTAGAGACCAAAATCATAGCAGCAATTAATTGCGTTAATGTACTTTACTCTTGAGGGCATGCTAGCACCGCCACTCTTTCGGGTCGATTTTTCTAAGTAAAACGTGGAGCAATTAATTCGATACTGCATATCTTAACAGCAATTAATTAGGGAAACATTTTGAGACCAAATTTATTACAGCAATTAATTGCGTTAATGTACTTTACTCTTGAGGGCATGCTAGCACCGCCACTCTTTCGGGTCGATTTTTCTAAGTAAAATGTAGAGCAATTAATTCGACGCTGCATATCTTAAAAGCACTTAATTAAATAAACATTTAGAGACCAAAATCATAGCAGCAATTAATTGCGTTAATGTACTTTACTCTTGAGGGCATGCTAGCACCGCCACTCTTTCGGGTCGATTTTTCTAAGTAAAATGTAGAGCAATTAATTCGACGCTGCATATCTTAAAAGCACTTAATTAAATAAACATTTAGAGACCAAAATCATAGCAGCAATTAATTGCGTTAATGTACTTTACTCTTGAGGGCATGCTAGCACCGCCACTCTTTCGGGTCGATTTTTCTAAGTAAAACGTGGAGCAATTAATTCGATACTGCATATCTTAACAGCAATTAATTAGGGAAACATTTTGAGACCAAATTTATTACAGCAATTAATTGCGTTAATGTACTTTACTCTTGAGGGCATGCTAGCACCGCCACTCTTTCGGGTCGATTTTTCTAAGTAAAACGTGGAGCAATTAATTCGATACTGCATATCTTAACAGCAATTAATTAGGGAAACATTTTGAGACCAAATTTATTACAGCAATTAATTGCGTTAATGTACTTTACTCTTGAGGGCATGCTAGCACCGCCACTCTTTCGGGTCGATTTTTCTAAGTAAAATGTAGAGCAATTAATTCGACGCTGCATATCTTAAAAGCACTTAATTAAATAAACATTTAGAGACCAAAATCATAGCAGCAATTAATTGCGTTAATGTACTTTACTCTTGAGGGCATGCTAGCACCGCCACTCTTTCGGGTCGATTTTTCTAAGTAAAATGTAGAGCAATTAATTCGACGCTGCATATCTTAAAAGCACTTAATTAAATAAACATTTAGAGACCAAAATCATAGCAGCAATTAATTGCGTTAATGTACTTTACTCTTGAGGGCATGCTAGCACCGCCACTCTTTCGGGTCGATTTTTCTAAGTAAAACGTGGAGCAATTAATTCGATACTGCATATCTTAACAGCAATTAATTAGGGAAACATTTTGAGACCAAATTTATTACAGCAATTAATTGCGTTAATGTACTTTACTCTTGAGGGCATGCTAGCACCGCCACTCTTTCGGGTCGATTTTTCTAAGTAAAACGTGGAGCAATTAATTCGATACTGCATATCTTAACAGCAATTAATTAGGGAAACATTTTGAGACCAAATTTATTACAGCAATTAATTGCGTTAATGTACTTTACTCTTGAGGGCATGCTAGCACCGCCACTCTTTCGGGTCGATTTTTCTAAGTAAAACGTGGAGCAATTAATTCGACGCTGCATATCTTAAGAGCACTTAATTAAAGAAACATTTTGAGACCAAATTTATTACAGCAATTAATTGCGTTAATGTACTTTACTCTTGAGGGCATGCTAGCACCGCCACCTTTTCGAGTCGATTTTTCTAAGTAAAATGTAGAGCAATTAATTCGACGCTGCATATCTTAAGAGCACTTAATTAAAGAAACATTTTGAGACCAAATTTATTACAGCAATTAATTGCGTTAATGTACTTTACTCTTATAGTATGTCATATTGCATAATGGTTCATAATTAAAAATTCTAAATTTTCAAAATCTGTTTGCAGTATCTTTGAGCAATTAATTAGCAATTAATTCTGATGTATTGGTTTTTTTATTTTTGATTCGCTATAAGTGTTTTCCGGAAGTGGGGGTGCTAGCTTAATGGCAAGCTAGCACCCCCATCTTTAATTACGTTTTCCTGCTAATCGGTAGGAGCAAAAAATTCGCGCTTAGGGCAATTAATTAGCAACAAATTAGCACTTAATTATGCACTATAGCCGAACCCGATTTTTTATGGTGGGGGTGCCAGGTTAATGAGGGTAATTTCAAGCGCCAATGTACGGCTGCTATGTTATCCCCAGATGTTCAAAACGTACGTAACAAATCACAAGAAAATGCAACATATCCAAAATTTCAAGATCAATGTACGGCTGCTATAACATCATCCGTATGTGACAAAATCTTAAATTTCAAGCGCCAATGTACAACTGCTATGATATCATCCCCAGTTCAAAACGTACGTAACAAAATCACAAGAAAATGCAACATAATTAAAATTTTCGAGCGCCAATGTACGGCTGCGCTCATCTTGAAATGAATCTCGCGAAATGTGCAAAAAATGTATCAATTTCAAGGTTGATGGATCATTCGTACGTAACAAAATCACAAAGTGCAACATACTCGAGTGCCAATGATCTCTACGATCAAATAAAAAGGATGGTAAAGAGGTATACTATGTCAGTATCTTTGTCAGAGGTTCAAGAAGTGCATCTCAAGTAAAGAAATATGTCACAATTGGAAGCAAGATTGTTGGAGCAATCCACAAGGGTGAATTCGGTGGAAGAATTCATTGTGTGGGAGCAACAATGTGACGAATACATCGAATCACTGGAAGAACAAAGTCGAATAAAACGTCCACGATTACCGATCGGAGTTCGACAATCGCTTGTCTCCCAAATCGCGCGTCTCGAAGGGTTGAAGAATTCGGTACGCAGACGTTTTGTACACGCAGGTGCCGGAAACAGTTCGCGAGACGTCGGACTCATATGGCGAGAGATTGATACTGCGTTTGAGAGCCGCATCTTGACTGGTGCGGTGATAAACAGCAATCACATCGAACCTCGTCAATTTCTAGAGGAGACCAAAGACATTGTGATCGAACACGTGCAAAAAGTGTTGCAAAAACACACTAGTGTGAAAGTGAACACAATGTTTCATGGTGAGTTTGTGTCGGGTGATAAACGCACCAATAAAAGTATAAATACGAAAAACTATGAAATCTTTCGCACGTCTGATTTGCGCGAATGGTACGAGCGTTGCGTTATGGAGCCCACGCTAGCATCTCTCGAAGAATTTCAGGAACGCGATAGTGGTTGGGCATTGTCGCGAATAATCAATTTAATTGTAAATATAAACAAGTATAATCCAATGCGCGCGGGATGTCACATTAAATTACCGCGAGAAATAATGATGAAGAGAGCGGTTGTAAATGTGCAAACAAAGGACAATGCATGTTTCGCGTGGGCGGCGGTTGCAGCTCTGTACCCTGCCGAAAGACATGTGGAACGCGAATCTTCGTATCCGCATTACACAACGGTGCTCAATCTCCAAGACATTGAGTTTCCAGTGACTATAAATCAAATAAAAAAATTTGAACATGGAAACAACATTTCAATCAACGTATACAGTAACGAGAATGGTATCATCCCGCTACGTCTTTCTGAGAAGAAGAGAGACAAACATGTTAACTTGCTGTACATACAAGATAACAACGACGTTGATCATTTTGTTTGTATTAAGAATCTCTCCCGGCTTGTCAGCTCGCAACTGAGCAAGAAGAAATGTAGAAGATACATCTGTGATCGGTATGTATTATAATAAAATTTAAAATAATCATAAAATAAAACTATATAAAATACTTTATATAATTTTTAAAATATTACAATTTTGTAATGTTACAGATGCTTGCATTATTTTGGAACAGGGGATAAGTTGCAGGCGCATATGGTAGACTGTGGAAAGATAAACGATTGCGCTATCCGCTTACCAAGCGATAAGGACAAGTGGCTATCGTTTAACAACAACAACAGAAAGGAGCGACTTCCATTTGTGGTATATGCCGACTTGGAATGTATTTTGACAAAGACGGGAGAAGAGAAAAGCTATCAGCATCATCAAGTTATTAGCATCGCATATTATGTATAATGTTCATACGACAATTCATTATCTGCATATCATTCTCGCCGTAGCGTCGATTGCGTTTTATGGTTTGTCGAACAACTTAAAAATTTAGCTTTAAGTATAAAGACTATTTTAACAACAAACGTCCCCATGGTGAATTTAACATCTGACGAGTGGTCAAAATTTCACAGCTCAACATATTGTCATATTTGCGAAAAACCGTTTGCGCAAGATGATATACGTGTACGTGATCATTGCCATCTGACGGGGCGATACAGAGGTCCAGCGCACTCAAACTGCAATCTAAATTATAAAGATTCTTACGTCATTCCTATAGTCTTTCACAATTTATCAGGTTACGACGCGCATTTCATTATCGGAGATATAGCTACAGCGTTTGAAGGGAGCATCGAATTACTTCCGATAACAAAGGAAAAATACATTTCATTTACAAAGACTATCAATAGTACCGAGGACAATGATTGGAAAACATGTGTAAAATTACGTTTTATCGATTCGTATAAATTTCTCGCTACAAGTCTTGACAAATTGGCATCTTTTTTGGATAAAGACAAACTTAAAATTTTACAATCACAGTTTCAAAATTTACCAAGTGAAAATTTCAATTTATTAACACGGAAGGGCATCTTTCCGTATGAATATATAGACTCTGATGATAAATTACAAGATACGCGTTTACCACCACGTGAATCATTTTATAGTTCCTTGACCGGTGACACAGTATCCGAGAGCGATTACGCGCACGCCGAGAACGTCTGGAAGCGATTCTCCCTTGGAACGCTAGGTGAATATAGTGATCTATATTTGAAAATTGATGTCTTGTTATTAGCAGACATTTTTGAAAATTTCCGCGATAGCTGTATCAATAGTTATGGACTCGACCCCGCGTATTACTATACCCTTCCAGGATATACATGGGATGCCATGTTAAAACATACAAATATAACATTTGAATTATTAACAGATATAGATATGGTCATGTTTATCGAACGGGGTATACGCGGCGGTCTAAGTCAATGTTCGGGCAGATATGCCCATGCTAATAACAAATACATGCAATCGTACGATCCATCGAAGCCATCATCGTATCTCATGTACTTTGACGTAAATAATTTGTACGGATGGGCAATGTGTCAACCGTTGCCTTATGCCGATTTTCGATGGGTCGACGATGTATCAAATTTCGACACATCATCTATTGCGCTCGATTCACCTATAGGCTACATCCTCGAGGTAGATTTAGAATATCCACGACATCTTCACGATACGCACACTGACCTACCGTTTTGTCCGACACGTGACAAGCCGCCCGGCAAGCGGCATGATAAGCTTCTCGCAACGCTATACGATAAAAAGCGTTACGTGATACATTACCGCAACCTGCAGCAATGTACGCGACATGGCCTGCGCATTACAAAAATACATCGTATATTACAATTTACTCAATCTCCATGGCTCCAAAGTTATATTGAACTCAACACAAAATTTAGAACACAAGCGAGAAATGATTTTGAAAAAAATTTATATAAATTAATGAATAATGCAGTATTTGGCAAGACGATGGAAAATGTGCGTAATCGGGTTGATGTAAAACTTATTACACATTGGGAAGGAAGATACGGTGCAGAGGCAATGATTGCAAAACCAAATTTTCACAGTAGAAGTACCTTTTCTGAAAATCTAATCGCTGTCGAATTACGCAAACTCGAGGTAAAATTTTATAAATCAATCTATGTTGGCATGTGCATACTCGACATCTCCAAAACATGTTTATATGAATTTCATCATGAGTACATGTCACCGCTGTATCGTGACAGATGCCGGGTAATGTACACCGACACAGACAGCCTAATATACCACATCGAATGCGAAGATGTGTACGAGAATATAAAACGCAACCTCAACAAATTTGATACGAGCGATTACACTGCGGACAATGTGTATGGTATACCGCTTGTGAATAAAAAGGTACCTGATCTAATGAAAGATGAAAATAACGGTGTGATTATGACCGAATTTGTAGGGCTTAGAGCAAAAATGTATGCATTACGAGTGGATGGCAAGAAAGATACCAAAAAAGTAAAAGGTGTTAAGAGTAACGTTGTCGCGAGAACGATAACGTTTGATGATTACACGAAGTGTTTGAATGAAGAGATTGAAATGACTCGCAGTCAGTCATGTATAAGATCGAGATTGCATGAAGTATACACCATTCGTGAGACGAAAATTGCTCTAAGTCCTCACGATGACAAGCGGTATATCATACCTGAAACCACTGATACATTACTATGGGGACATTATAAAATACCATTGTAAATAATAAATAAATATTTATTGTAAAATATGTATATTTTGTAAAAAAATATGTAAAAACTATATTATATGTATATTATACGTATATCATGTAAAATATCAAATTGTATTATTTATAAAATTATTAGATAAATATTTTAATATATTGTAAAATAAACAGTATACAGATATTTTAAATAAATGTTTATAATACATTATTTTTATGTATCCAAGAATTGTGCGATTTATTCAGTCCTAACCATTTCACATAAACGTCATCACCTTTCTTCCGCAAAACCTTTTCCACGAGATAAACGTCGGGATTTGCAACATGATGTAACTCGTACTCGTAGAATCCTCCGGTGACAGAATTTCCGCGCGTATCTTCAAGTATATATGTCGCGGGATTAGTTATCTGTACTTTGGCAATTTTAAATATTTCGGTAGTCCAATTTGGTGTAAAACCTTTTTCAAAAATAGTTTTGTATTTGCTCACGCGCACCCGATCGCCTACTTTGAATCTTGTCGGAGCAGCAATTTTTATGTTACTGTATACCGTATTTAAAAGTTTTTCGGCAATCTCCGGAGTAACATCGATAGGTTTCATGTCGATAGTGCGATGTTTTCGCACATTGTACTTTGCAACGAGTCGGGGCAGTGCGTCGATCCACTTGTAATTGCCATTAAGTGTAAACATTTGCCACATATTGTTCTTTAAAGTACGATTAAATCCACTGTTCCACCACTGAGGCTTTCATAACAGAATACGTTGAGTAATGATTGATGTTGTGTTTTTTTACGAGTTTCTGCACATTTGCATTGTAAAATTCTTTTCCTCTATCGGTTTGTATGTTTCTCGGACATCTCTTGCTATCTCGAATTATCTCGGCGATAGCGTCAGCTGTTTCGCTTCCGCTCTTATTCCTGAGCGGTACGGCCCATGCATACTTGCTCAACACATCGATGACGGTGAGTATGTAATTGTATCCTTTGTTGACTCTTGCATAAGGACACATCTCGACCACGTCAGCTTGCCACAAGTCGTCGTATCCACGTACTATGACGCGTCTACGCGGAAAATTTCTTCTCGCTGGAGCGTGCAATTCCTCCACGAGTAGCTGCTTTTCAGAGGTGTTTGATCGAGGCATATTTGTAATAATGTGATATAATTTCACGTACAGTTCTTTATGTATCTTTTGATGTAGTCTGCGTTACAACCATTTTATCCAGCGTTAATAATAGCGCCTGCATATTCCTTTCAAGCCTGATTATTTTTTTCTCAATTTCTTTCTGTTGATCTCAAAAGCTTGACACTCGTTTCAACATATCGTTTGTTGGCTGCATCATTATCATCTTCCGGTTGCGCTACACGTCGTATCTTGCGCGACCTTGCGTCATAACCGGAGGCTGTTAGACACAGAGTGTTATCGCGCACGTAATTTCTTAGTAATTCATTCCATTGATAATGTGAATTATTATTCGACGTTCCAAGTGATAATCCAAATTTATTAATCGACATTTCAATACCACTAATATTGATAGACTGACTCGTGGATGTATAGCTTATTTTATAATAATACCAGCTTCGTAAAGTTCCTCGATAATCGACAATATTTCATTGTCATGAGCATTGTTGCTGGCTTGACGTGAAGCTTCGAGCAATCGCAGACGATCTACCAACTCGTTGGGATCATTCCAATGCACGTAATCAATCTTATTATTGTTTAAGGTCATAGCACGCGGTATACCTTTTCCAGATTTTTTATCAGAGAATAATGGTGCGATTATATATTTATATTTGTGTCCCTTGTTACCTAATACTGGCTGATTCACATTACCATTTCGTCTGTGTGCATTTGTTCTTATTAATATACTTTTGTAGTTCTGCAAGTCATTCGCAGTATATATTTCATCGTCGGGAATTCTCTTGAAAACCAACTCGTAAAGACCTGCTGTTCCAACGTATTTTGATCCATCGTTAATTATATTATCATTTTTATCCACATCGAAATTTTTATTACCGAGCATCATTCCTTTGTCGATAAATTTAACACCGTATACGTAATCCATCATGGAATTTTTATCTTGACTCAATATAGCTGCCACATATTTTTGAGCAAGTGGACCCAGGTGATTTCGCAATGAATTTTGACCATCAGATGTTTGTAATGAATGTTGAATTGATGTCACAAGCGATTCAGGTGAAGTCTCGAAAATTTTCTCGATAGACGTCTTATCATGCAATAATTGCCTTGGCTGTACATCTTGTATCGGAGTAGAAGTAGTTGCATCCAATAATTGTTGCATTCGCCTGCTTTTTATTCGCTTTGGAGTAGAAGTTATACCGCTCAATGAAATATTTGACCGCTTTGCTTTAAACTCTTTTTTCTCTCCGAGCATACTCGATGGTTCAATATTTTCTTCACCAGACTCAACACCGACTGTATTTTCAACAAGCTGTTTCAGAGGTTCAGAGATTGTTTTAAAATGTCTCTCCAATGCATCATCCTCCTCCATTTTACCAGTTTTCAAGAAACGATATTTTTTACGGATTGAATCGCTCGTTTTCGCAATCTCTCTCACAATCTTTTCACGATCGTTATTCATCATGTTGCAATTTAGACGTTGCTCGATCAATGCATCGAAAGCGATTAATTGCTTTGCGGTATTGCAAATTCATTAAATCCTCTTCTGTATCGTCCATTAGTCAGCGGACTGTCCTTGTCAATCGCTGCGAATCCATATTTATGTTGCCAACATTTCTGGCAAAATGCGCGAAAATTATCGTAAGACATATCTGTATTTATGTGATCGTTGTACATGTTTCAAGTTTGTTCCATCTTGTTTAAATAAAATTAATAAGTTTGCATTGTCACGTATAAGATGCTTGGGTATCTTGGCATACGTTTGACAAAGATAGAAACAGTCGACGCTCGAGTGTCGCCCCATTGCAAAGTACTCTCTTATCGTATCTTGCTTGTCGCATGCCACGTCATCAAAGATAAAAATGGAATTCGGAAACGCCTCACTCGGTGGAATGACATCGCTATTATTAGAGAATGTAAAATAACCAATTTCTTCTGTCGGTGATAGCAAATTTTCCAAATATTGATATTTCGGTTGTTGAAGCGATTTCGAGTAAACGTACATGTTCTCGAAGCGAACACCATACGGGCTTTCTATCAAACTAATCAACGTGTTAGTTTTACCACAATTCGAAGGACCGCAAATTATTCCGCGTATAGTATTCGGCAGCATGTTTCCATGTCTGCGTATTTCTTTATCCGACATCAACCGTGTTTTATCGTCGAAATTTGTAACTTTGATTATCGTCGATTGCTGAACGAACCGCATGTTTTCTCTCGAATGAATGAATGAGTCATGGAGAGCCTATTTATAGCTGCGCGGAACCATGAATTGCTCAGTACGGAAAAAATGTTTGTCATGCTAACAAGTGCTTCCGATATTCACGGGTTAAACGCCGAACAGTTGCAATTTGTGCCAAAAACATTTTTATTGCGATTTGAAAATCACATCCACTACGTGTGGGACAAGCTGCCGGAACACATAAAGGCGGATCCAGAGATTCAGGCCTGTCGTCGATGTTTCAAACATTACAATCGACCGTGGCAGCAAACGCACATCGACGGTCCAGGGCCGATGATAAAGGATTGCAGCGAATGTCAACGAAAATTGTAAAGGGTAGTGGTCTGTTTAATCGTGCTATAAACGCTCTTCCTATCGAATTACATATTCCCGGTTATCAGTTTTGCGGTCCGGGGACTCATTGGGAAAAGCGGTTGGTTAGAGGTGATCGAGGTATTAATCCATTGGATGCCGCGTGTCGCGAGCACGACATTGCGTATTCTCGAAGCAACGCCCTCATAGAACGACACGTTGCTGATAATATACTCGCTGCGAAAGCGCGAAAACGTATTACTGCGAGAGATTCGACTCTTGGTGAAAGAGCAGCCGCTACGACTGTTTGGGCAGCTAGGAAAGCAAAGACAAAATTCGGTATGGGGATGAAGGTGCAAAAATCTTTGAAAAAGAAGAAGAAACGAATACTGCCTGTGGCGAAGCGTGGTGGTATCTTGCCAATTTTACCATTGTTGGGAGTTCTCGGTTCGTTGGCCGGTGGAGCAGCGGGAGTCGCAAAGGCTGTGAATGATAGCAAGGTTGTGCAACGTCAGCTTGAAGAAATGCAACGTCATAATCGCGCTATGGAAGGTCGTGGAGTTTATCTCGCTCCATACAAGCGTGGACAGGGATTCTCAACTAAGAAAAAAAACGTAAAAAAAAACGCTAAAAATGCCTGTGGATGTAACAACAAATGTACAATTAGAACAACTGGCAAGATGTATGCGTATACCATTCTTTAGAGGTGTTTTCATGCGCAATAATTTACCGACAAACGGTGTGCGACAAAATGAGAGCGGTATCGTCAATTTGGACGACGTTGATGGCCCCGGTACTCATTGGGTGGCATATGTAAAAAGGGGAAATCGATCAATATATTTCGATAGTTTTGGTAATCTACGACCACCCAAAGAATTGGTACAATATTTAAATGTTACGAAAATAGAATACAATCACACATCCTATCAAAATTATAATCAGAATAATTGTGGACAATTGTGTCTAAAATTTCTTCAAACGACTGATATAAAGCCTGTCAATCCATCATCACGATTCAGTTTGACAACATGTCGCTCACACTAACGTTGACAGGCAAAAGTAGCGTTCTCGCTGTAAGCTACTTTCCAACTATAGATTTATCTGATGGTGATTACGAGCTCGGTTTAACAGACTTTGAAACTTATCATACGATACCGAATGTGAATTCTAAGAATAATAAATTTTACTTTGATAACGATGACAAGGAAATTGCGATACCCGAGGGATCATACGAATTACAAGCTATAGATGAGTATCTGAGACGTGCAATTTCACAATATCCTTCCAATAAAGAGCAGAATGAAGATGCAATAGTGCTTCGCGCCAATCATAATACTCTAAAGAGCGAAATCAAATGTGTTTATAGAATAAACTTTAATAAACCATATAATATAGGATCGCTATTGGGATTCTCGTCGAATCGTATATTACAACCTCAAAAATGGCATGATTCGGATTTACCTATAAATATTATTAGTGTGAATATTATTCGTATAGAATGTAGCGTCACCACTGGTGCGTACAGTAATGACAAGCGCGTACACACGATACATGAATTTTCACCGAGCGTGCCGCCAGGATATAAGATATCGGAAACGCCTGCACAGATCATTTATCTCCCAATCGTCGTACGGAGCATTACTGATTTAACGATACGTATTGTTGATCAAGAAGGACGATTGTTGGATTTTCGAGGAGAGGAAATTACTGTAAGATTGCACGTACGGCGTCGACAAAATTAGCGTGTGATGCTGGTGCTAAATGATACAGAGCATGTGAGAGACAATAATTTTACGAGGGACATTACGAGGGACAATACTTTTGCGAGAGCAGCTGCAGTGACTGCGACGACTGCGGTATCAAGTGACACTAATCAGAGATCTCGTTACACTAAAAAGAAACTCAGCGCATTGAATCGCGAATTTTTAAAATCATTGGGATTCATCGTACGAAAAGATGATTGACATTTTGAATATTGGTGATGAGCCAGTCTTTGATGATCGTATCGTCAAGGTTGAGACACATACATACAATCCATATGCCAACACATCGCTTGGACATAGCGATGAGATACGGATACCTATACACCACCAGGATTTGTATACGTTGCCGTGCGAAAGCTTTTTGTATGTTGAGGGAAAGTTGACAACATCTAAAATAGATGCAAATGAAATGATGATATTAACAAATAATTGTGTTGCGTTCATGTTTGATGAAATTCGATATGAACTCGATGGTGTGGAGATTGATCGCAACAGAAACGTTGGAATAACTTCAACGATGAAAAATTATGTTTCTTTAACAACCGAGAAAAGTAAAATCTTGAAGAATGCTGGATGGGATATGACACATAATGGGTCATGTAACGAAATTTGTATGTTCAACTTTTGCGTGCCGCTCAACATGCTATTGGGATTTTGCGAAGATTACAAGCGAGTTGTGATTAATGCTCGCCACGAATTAATTTTGATACGTTCGCGCAACGACAACAATTGTCTGTATGGACCTGCGGAAGCTGCTATTGAATTACTCAAGATACAATGGCGTATGCCCCATGTACTATTGAATGAAGTCAATAAACTGTCCATGCTACGAGCATTGGAAAGCGGGCGATTCTTAAACATGAGTTTTCGCTCTTGGGATCTGTATGAATTTCCGCTGTTACATAGTACGACCAAGCATTCATGGACTGTGAAAACTGCTTCTCAGCTGGAAAAGCCGCGATATGTGATCTTTGCACTGCAGACTGGTAGAAAAAATGTCATGGCAAAAGATGTTACTGTATTCGATCATTGTAAATTAACCAACGTTAAGCTCTATCTAAACTCGGAATCTTATCCCTACAATGATTTAAATTTAGATTATGAAAAAAATAGATTCGCCCTCTTGTTTGATATGTACTCTCGTTTTCGCAAATCTTATTATGGGTGTGATATTGAGAATGTACTAACTATCGCAATATTTCTACATTGCGGTCCTCTAGCAGTTATTGATTGCTCGCGACAAAATGAATCTGTCAAAAATTCTACCGTGGACGTGAGAATAGAGTTTGAATGTAAGGAAGATGTACCAGCAAATACTACAGCCTATTATCTCATCTTGCACGATCGTGTTGTTGAATATTGTCCGTTAACCAACGTAGTTCGTAAAATTTCTTAATCAGCAATTATCCCCTCCACCGATGTAATGTAAATGATTGAGATTTTTAACAATCGACGTCAGTGGTCCAACATTCTTGCAACGAAATGGTTGTACCGACGTTTGTGGATCTGCAAGGATTTATTCTCAATAAACGATTTATCGTGAAGGAAGCGGCGATTCTGAGAAGAGGATTCATTGTTTCACATTATTTTTTCACATGTCCCGTACCATGGCGTGTGCTCACACAATCTGAAAGATGTCAAGTCTTATGGTTGATCAGAAATCACCATAAACTGCAATGGGAAGATGGAAACGTTCCATACAGCATGGCTCAGCGTTTGATTACAACAGCTATCGCTGGTGAGGTACATGAAGAAGAGTCATCCTCTCTCGTGTACGTAAAAGGACTTGAAAAGCAAGAATGGTTGACCGATATATTGGATGATGCTAGAAACGGTTTTATTATTGAGACCTTGGATGCAAACTATGAAGATATTCCTGTATTAAGCGAATTAGATCCTACATATAGCCTACGTTGTGAAAAACATGTAAAAAATTGTGCTTTACAAAATGTATTTAAAACATTTAATTGGTGGTTGAATCATCGCAATGAATCACCACACCCTTTTTTGAATAAATTAATATTAAAATAATATTCTCTTTGTTCTCTCATTGTCCTCATACACATACAAGTATTATATGTCCGCACGTGCTCGTATTAATTTCAGTATGCGACAGCATTCTTATGTTATAATTTTTAAATGTAGTCGATTGAGGTTTGAATGTGGTTGATTGATGTTCGATCGATGTTCGAAAATGGTTGATTGATGTTTGATGGAGTTCGAAGGTGGTTGATCGAGGTACGAACGTGGTTCGAAGGTGGTTTGAAGGTGTTTGATTGAGGTATGAACGTGGTTGATCGAGATACGAACGTGGTTCGAAAGTGGATCGAAGGTGGTTGATCGAGGTACGAACGTGGTTCGAAAGTGGTTCGAAGGTGGTTGATCGAGGTTCGAAAGTGGTTCGAAAGTAGTTCGAAGGTGGTTGATCGAGCTACGAACGTGGTTCGAAGGTGGTTGATCGAGGTACACCAGTGGTTTCAATTTTAAATATTATTCATATGCTTATTCTCATCATGGAATCTTTGTCTCGGACCATCTGTTTTCTTATCTCATGTACTGAGTAAGCATTCCAGCTAATTCTTATGTCATACATCTCCTACTCTTTTTAATGAGAGACTATTTAACCCTGAGGTGTCTGTTCATCTGTCAGAAACACTTTAAAAGTTGAAATGGAGCGTGAAAAGGTATTAAGATATAAAGTTGAGCCAGTAACTTCGGTAGTGAAGTTGTTAAAAAATCGTGAAATTGGTCAACGAAGCCCTAATGCAAAATCGTTGCATCAGTTTTTACGAGATCGTGAAAAGGAAACATTGAATGCCTGTTCTTGCAAGCATGGGTGTTTTATGACATATCCCCTATATTGTCCTCCAAAAAAGCGCAAGCTTCATCATGGCATTTTTTGGATGATGTTCCATTGGGTGGACTAATATTTACGCGTCCGATAAATCTGACGTCAAAAGGCTGAGATTATCATGTAAGTTATAAATTAAATTAAATATAAATCAAATTATCTATTAATTATAAATTCTTAATAACATTTTCTGTTACTGGCGGGTCCTCGCCTAGCGCCGAATCCTGGCATGGATCTGCCACCTATCCACCGCTGCATCCATGCATGGATCTGCCGCCTCAGTCCGTCACCATCACCGCAGCGGGCTCGCAGCTTTTATATTTTATATCATATATTGTATATTCATATTTTATTTTTTTATATTTTTATATTTATATTATTTTTATATTATTTTAATTCATTTTTATATTGTATAACCTTTTATATTAATATTTTATATTTATATTTTATATTTTAAATTTATACACACACACACACACACATACACACACACACACACACACACACACACACACACACGTAAAAATACACATATTTTACATTAAAAAAAAAAATACTATTAAACCTTGTGTAATTATTTTAGGATTAAACCCTCTCCTCGTGTTCCCTTTTAAATTATATATATTAAAAAATATTAATTATTAAAAGAAAAATTATTAAAAATAAAAATTAAAAATAAATATAAGTATGAAAATTCTCTCTCGTACGCCTCGCGTCATCATTTTTCTCTCGCGGATGCTGCGCCTCGCGTCATCTTGTCGTTGTGTTATCTCCTTCCCTCTCTTTACGCTCTCATGCAAAGTTCGCAGTGCGAACGCCCCACGTTACCTATCGTATGCACTTCATATCTCTTTCTCTTTCTTTGCATTCTTTTTCTTTTCTCGCGTACGCCTCTCGCGCTCTCCTTCGCTGCATCAGCTCTCGCGCTCTCCTTCGCGTTCCTCTCTCCGTGCGGACCCCTCACCCAAAAAGCTTCATGCGGTCTTTCGCGGACGCCTCCCCCTCCCCGCGGACCCCTCGCGGACCCGGCTCCAAATCGCAGACGCTTCCCCCTCCCCGCGGACCCCTCGCGGACCCGGCTCCAAATCGCAGACGGTTCCCCTCCCCGCGGACCCCTCGCGGACCCGGCTCCAAATCGTAGACGCTTCCCCCTCCCCGCGGTCCCCTCGCGGACTCGGTTCCAAATCGCAGACGCTTCCGTCTCCCCGCGGACCCCTCGCGGACTCGGTTTCAAAATCGCGGACGCCTCCCGCATGACGTCATTCCCCCTCCCCCCGTGACGTCATTCCCCCTCCGCGCGTGACGTCATTCCCCCTCCCCGCGTGACGTCATTCCCCCGCGCCCTGGGTCCCCCCCCCTCATTGCCCCTGGGTTAGAACCCGCCTAGTATATCTACTGATCAGTTAATTACAAAACACCTTGTATATATATTTATATTTTAGAATATGTAAATAAATAATAAATATAGGTATAAATACACTAATCAAAAAAATTATCGCAACATTTAATTAATATCAAAATTTTGCATAAATTCAAATAAGCATATCTCCGCGAAAAATTGTCGTACTTCAAAATTTTTTTATTTTAAAGGGTAAAGTCTCTAAGGAATTTTCGTTCGATTTTGATTTTATCCTCTCCCCCTCCCTCCAGCCCTTTAAAAGTAAGGACGTGTTTTTTTCCAAAAAATTGCATAGTTTGACGAACTCTACGGGGTATAATCAATTTTTTTCGCAAATATCATAACTATCGTAAAATATGGACTTTTCTTTACAAATTTTTAAAAAATTGAAAAATTGAAATAGGTATCAAAGTTACCTATGCATTTTTGTGCATTCAATTACCGCCGACATTAACATTATCGGATGGGCACCACGGGGAGATTGCTGGTCAGATTTTGCCCATTGTGTGTGTGTGTGTATGTGTTTGGGTTGGGGCAGGGATACATGTTTGTATTTAAAATTGTGTATTTCCTCGTCTTCGGATGACCTCTTGCAGGCGCTCACGCATATTAATGCTGGCTCTAAATGTGGCTTGCGAAATTTCGAACCATATTCGATGTAGAGCTGCTTCCAATTGCTGGAGATTGGTTGACGGTCTCTCAAAATCACGCAGCCTTCTTCCCATCATGTCCCACAAAAGATCATCCGAAGACGAGGCAGAAATACACAATTTTAAATACGAACATATATCTCTCCCCCAAAACACACACACACACACACGATGGACAAAATCCGACCAGCAATCTCCCCGTGGTGCCCATCGGGTAATACTAATGTTGGCGGTAATTGAATGCACAAAAATGCATAAGTAACTTTAATACGCTGTAACTAAACAAAAAAAAAATCGTACGGTCTTCAATTTTTCTAAAATTTGTAAGGAAAAGTTCATATTTTACGTAGTTATATTTGCGAAAAAATTGATTACACCCCGTAGAATTCGTCAAACTATGCAATTTTTGGGGAAAAAAACGTCCTTACTTTTAAAGGGATGAAAGAAGGGAGAGAGGATAAAATCAAAATCAAACGAAAATTTCTTAAAGTAGAGACTTTCCCCTTTAAAACAAAAAAAAATTTGAAATACGACCATTTTTCACAAAAATATGCTTATTTGAATTTATGCAAAATTTTGATATTAATTAAGTGTTGCGATAATTTTTTTGATCAGTGTAATTATATATAGGTCATTCCACGTCAAATCGCCCCCCTCCCTGTCTAAAATTATATTGAAGAAAATCCAACTTGTGAGGTACCAAAATTTAGTTTAAAACTTTTAGTTTTTGATACCCTCTAATAATTTTAAAAAATTTTAAATAATGATCTTGATTTTGTTGGTCAAATAGAAAATTGTAAGTATTTTCTTATTCAAATCTCTCTACTACTCTCTACTTCTACTATTTTTTGCAAATAAAGTACTATCCAAAATTACAGCGGTTGCAAGATCGCACAGAAAAAGAAACGTCACTACAGTTACAAAAAAGGAACACTTACGCAACTTTTTGTATAACACATACAAGATAGTTTAATTAAAAATAAAATATTTACAAGTTTTTACAAAATTTGAGAAAACTGTGTTTTTTAGGCATGCAACGCACAGCACTCAAAATCGAATTTTGATTGCGCGACTAAAATCTCGAAAGCGCGAGAAAGGTGTACTTTAGAAACGGTTAATTATTGCAGTTCTCAACGAAAAGGCTACGGTAAACTCAAATGGTGCTATGATAAAAAGCCCCGAGTGCTCGGGTGAGAGCCTTTTATCCATTTCGTGAGGAAGGCTCTCTTTTGACTCATTACTAGGGCAACCAAAAATAAGCTGTGAAAATCTTGTTTTAAGCGCTTAAAATATGCTCCATAAAATTAAAAAAATACTCTAAAAACAGAGAAATATGCTCTTAAAAAATTACAATTAAAATTAAAATTAAAATAAACTTAATGAAAAATTGTTTACATTGTATATATTCTTATTTTTAGATTTATTAATTCCATTGAATTTATAAAAAACACAAAGCACATACATTTAAATTAACGCATATAAAAACGCATAGTCATATTAAAGTCAAAAGTTTAACTCTTTTAATTTATATTTTGATTACAGTAAATAATAAACCTTTCACTTAAGTTTTCAAACAAAAAGCTTTGCCTATTTGCTCGCAGAACATTTTTACATTGAAAAACTTCGTTCGACATCAACAGAAGTTATAGGTGCATATTTAAATGCCAAGGTTTCTTGAACGCTGTACTTGTCCGTTTTTGTAGTATCCGTATTATGAGATTTTCCAATCAATCGTGCTGAAAGTTCTTTTAAAACAGTAAATCCACTATTCTTCGCAATAACGTTTGCACATTTTTTCTTAATAAAATTCGCTGTCTCGCCGGTTACATTATTAATTGCTTCCATAGCATATGTTACAACTTCAATCTGCACAGTAAGTAAAATAAAAAAATATAAAAAGTAAAATAAGCAAAAATATATGCACTTATAGCTAAAATATGCAAAAATAAGTACTTACGACTAAAATATGCAAAAATATGCTGTTACATATAGGGTTTAAAATGCATAGTTTCTTCCGAAATAAATTTATATGTAATCTATTTCTTTATTAATCAAATTTAAAAAAATATGCTCTAACATATTTTGGTTGCCCTACTCATTACCAATAATTTTGTAGAATTTGAAAAATTCTGAGGTGACCCCCAAACGCCGCGCGTGATTGATTGAAAGCCGGTGGGACTTTAAGCGAAGTATATGGGCATGCGCGAAAGTCAAATTGACACGCAAGATAGGTTATAGACGGCCTACGTCATAATTTCGCGCATGCCTATGATGTCCAAATTAGTCGTTACATGGTTTAGCTGTTTGTGATGCTTGTTTATAAAAAAATGTCCTTTTTTATGATAGATAATATTTCTTGACTTTCTCTCACCCGATCTAACGACAAATGAAAGTTCTCGAACAAATAAATGTGAAATCGTTGATGACAAATTTTATTCGATATACGCCGCATTTGACTATCGATTGCATCAATAGTGCAGAATTGATGAAGCGCATATTTATTGCGATCTTTGTATTTGTCGCGACAATTCAATGTGAGAACGCGATCTTGAACATTCCTATCCGCTTCGTGTGACTGTGACAAAATGATTTGATGAGCGTGAAATTAGTAGAATGGATCGAATGGTCGAATATCGCAGCGACTTCGATAGATGTGAAATCGATTGTCAGCGAGGAGCGCTTGTGAGACACACGTGGTGTTGGAGCGTCACATTAAATTAAGTACGATAAAGGAGTATATACATGCAATGATCCGCGAAGTAGTTAATGAAATGCAAAAAAGACAATTATATGTGAGCATGGTGACTGAACTATATTGAAGTGAAGTAACGTGTATTTGACGAGTAATGAACTTAACGCAACGGGATGCATCGGGACGTGAAGTGACGTTACGTGAATTTATCGGTTAAAATACATTTGTGAAATTACGATCGCCGTAACGTGCCGTACAACAGCGTGAGGTTATATTTATTTAAATTAATTAATTAAATACTAATTATTAAATAATAATTTAATTAATTAATTAATTAAATATTAGTTAATTAAATAATTAAATAATTAACTAAAATTTTCAATAATTTTGTTTTTAAATTGGCTGAAAGAGTCACGTGAATAGTCTAATTAAATGGAACGTGACGTCAAAGCTTGACATTGGCAACCTTTCACGTCGCGTAAAGTTTTGATACTTTAAGTTGCGTTACATAAAGTTGATCGTAATTAGCTTCATATAAAACAATGTGTTTTAAGTTTTACGTCACTTCACGTTCTGTCGTTTTGTTAAGTTCATCGTAATCTTGGCATAAATCCGCGGCGGAAAGCAGATTGATAAGTGAGTAAGTGTCGCGCAACACGATCGGTCACATATGTAGAACGAAATTGACCGCATTTAGCAGACTCAAATTAATATGCTGTCGCGAATAATAATCAGTGCAGAAAAGGATGGTGCAAAGTGCCCATCGTAATTATAAATCAAAGAAACAATAGATTGAGACAATAGATTGAGCGATGACTTTAATACAATGTAAAAATAAATGCAGAGTAATATTGAAAATTAAGATGCAATGACAGAAATATTTTGTTTTGATTTTTAATTTGGCGATGTGGCATCAATGGCTTCATGCAACATCACGAGCTTTATTAGTGAACAAATAAGTTCCGACGTGGATGTTTTCACGGTCACCACGCGACTCCGTCGTCCCCGGGATACAGCTTGGTGATCTTGGCGAGTGGTCATTGAGTTGGTGGAGTGACTTCGGAGTAAACAGAGCAACCCGACGCCAGGAACTGCTCCCTTTAGCCACTTCGGTCGAAATCTCATCTCATGGATGTATTCGCGTGACCACCTTTATCAAAAGTGGTCGCGTATTTTTTGTAGATACTGCTACGAGGCAGTGTCGGCTTCCTTCGTGAGGGACGGCTCGGGCACAGCCAGGAGTGGAGCTCAGATAAAAAATGCCCGAGTATTAATACTGAGATGTCATCAGGATAATGCTTGTAGCGGTCGAGAATTGAAGCATGCCTCAATTTGAGTGAGGAAGGTGGTCATTTCCTCGAAGGTAAGGGTGATCTCTCCAATTACTCGACGCAGGTGGTGTTTTGTCGATTTGATGGCAGCTTCCAATAGCTCTTCAAAGTACGGTGTGGAAAATTAATATGCCACTTGATTTTTTCGGCAGCGTGAGCGATGCGATGGCCAGCCGGCGTCGACGAGAGGAAAAGCTCGCGCAGAGTTTTGTCCGCCCCGACAAAATTTGTGCCGCAGTTCCAGTACATCTCGCAGAAGCCTCGACGGGAGACGAAGCGATGGAAGACGACGAGAAATGCTTTCGCCATGTAGTCTGATGCGAGCTCTAGATGAACGGCTTTCGAGCAGAAGCAGACAAACAGGGCTATGAAGCTCTTGTGAGCTCGCTGGCCACGGTCCTTGCTCGTGCAAACGAAGAAAGGTCTCGCATAATCGACTCCGGTGCGGAGGAACGAGCGTGCGGGAGTGACTCATTCTTTGGGCAGATTGCCCATTAGAGGCTGCAGCATCATCATCGAGTGTATATTATGCAGCGATGCTTCACTTCGGCTCGGGTCCGTAATATCCCGAATCGAAGGCGAATCATCCCGAGCATCAACTGCACTCCTTCATGAAGAATTCGCCGATGGTATGCTTCCACCAGTAGTTTTGTGAACCAGGATGAAATCGATCAAAGGGTGCCGCTCGTCGTGCGACAATATGGCATATTTGAGGCGGCCCCCGACTCTTATCATGCCGCTTTCGTCCAAAAATGGATTTAATTTTACAAATTTACTTTTGGCTGACACGGTGCGATGAGATGTGACGGCAGCAATTTCATCGAAAAAATGCAGTTCTTGAACTCGGAGCCATTTGAATAATGCGTCGAACTCATCTGCTTGAAGTGTAGACTCCATGTTGATGAAAGGTCCGTTGTTGCGTTAAGTTAAGTGTTGCCATCGGAGGTATCAGGCCGTTACTCGAAAAAGCCGGTGCAGTGACGAGAAACGAAGCAGGAGCTCAAGCTCTCTCAATTCTGGCATTGTTAGAAAGAGCGATTGCTCTTTTTTCCGGAAGTTCGGCGTCAGGAAGTTCTAGATTCTCCTTTAACCATGAAGACTCACCGTTGCGGAGCCAAGCGGGTCTAGACCACTACAGCGCATGGTTGACAAACTCGCTCGGCGTGATTTCTCAAAATGTGCAGTCGGTTAGATTTTCTCGTCCCGGCCAGTGTGGCGATATGGGCCGGGTTTTTTGCGCATGCGCGGCCGAAACAACGGCGTATTATGTAGTTACCAAATGGGCGCAAAAGTTTTGACGAGCCTAGCAACAGCGAGCAGTAAGGTGGGTTAAATATATGTATACATAAATCGAAAAAAATCTTATATATAAAATTATATATATATATAGGTATATATATATAACTTTTTATCGATTCTCAAAAATTAAAAAAGAAAACATTCGCGCGAGTGACTAACGATACCCTTCTTTCTTGAAAATAGATACTTTACTGAAAGCGTACTGGCCGCGCATGCGCGAAAAACCCGACCCATATCGCCACACTGGTCCCGGCACATGTCGCCTGAATAAATGACACGCGGTTGGCTATATAATATTTTCCAACGCAATGAGTGTCCTTGGATCCAGTGCATCCAAAGTGATCTTCGAATCCATCCAGAAATGTATAGGCGCTGTGAAGACTCAGACACGTGCAAGTGTGGTGTATTAATATCGTGAGCAAGGCGGCGGCACATAGTTCTAAGCGCGGCACGGACACTTGCTTCACGAACGCGACCTTGCTTTTAATCACTAACAAATGAATTTAGACAGTGAAATTTTTCGAGATGCAAAGATACATCGCGGCGGCGTAGCCTCGCTCAGACGCGTCAGCAAATACGTGAAGCTCTATGTGCTTAAAGTTGAAACTGGTGTTAAGCCACCGGCGGACGTGCACCTGTTCCAGTAGTAGAAGCTCCTCGAGGAGTATTCTCCACCGCTGCGCGTCTGCGGCCGGAAATGAAGCATCTCATTCTAATTGCTGGAGCTATACAGATTTAATTAATATTTTGGTGTAGATTGTTACAAGAGCGAGTCAATCTAATAGTTCGAAAGATGCGCGATTTCCGTTAAGACGCCGTTTCGTGAAAGTGCTAACAGTGGACGGATGAATGGTGAAGGTAAAGTGATCATCGAGCGGATGCCATCGCAGTTCTAAGGTGGAGTAAACCTCGCTTTCCCACAAGTGCGGTGTTTTTTGATGACGGTGCTTAGACGGAATTTCAGCGAGAATATCTTCACAATTTGCCTATTTGCGTAGCGGAAATCCACCCGCCATGCACAATTCACTGAGTTTCTTTTGCAACGTGATGGCGTCGGATTGAGTGTTCGCGCTCGTGACAATGTCGTTGACGTAACAATCCTGTCAAAGCACGACTGTTCTGCGGGGATAACGTGCCTCTTCGTCGTCAACGAGTTGATGAAGGTTTCGAATGGTAAGAAACGGCGCGCATACGAGCCCGTGCGTTGAACGACTGTGGTCAGTTAAAACTCGCGCACGTAACCTGCAACATCGTGTCGCAAAAGAATCTGTTGAAAGACGTGATCATCAGGGTGCACGAGGACTTGTTTGTAAATCTTTTCAATATCAGTGAGAGCGTAACGATGCTGAGACCAATGCAGAAAAACATCAGCAAGTGCCGGCAACAGATTTACACCAAGGAGTAAACGTGAGTTTAACAATTCACTAGATTTCATCTTTTGCGATTCGTTAAAAACTACGTGTAGTTTTGTAGTAGTGTTCGCAAGGCCTTCCTTGATGCGGTAAATAACACGTTAGCTTATTTTCGTTGACTAATGATCTTTCTTTCCATAACAGCAAGCAATCGTTCGGCTAGTTTGTCGGATTTCGGCGAGATTTATTGACGGTGCAGAAAACGGGAACACCACATCGTATCGTCCGTCGGCTCGACGCGTGTGCATTTGAGTATAGATTTCTTTGCATCTCCTTTTCAGGGTTAAGTGCAACGGGAGCGGGTGGCTCCCTCTCCTGTTCCCAAAAACGCTGTACTAAGTCTTTCAGGTCTTGATTTGCAGTGCATTGGAATTAGCCTTGAAGATCATGCTGGGAAGTTGCGTCACAGCCTTCAGAAAGAAGTCATCCGAAGATGGTTCTGCATCATTAAAGCGTGAGGTCAATCCTTTCACAGGCCATCCTTGAAAATGATTAAGTTGTTATAGCCCTAAAAGCTATAACTATAATTATTAAAATCACATAATATAATTATTATTATTTTGTATATATTACACAAAAATAAGTAAGACGCATGCTTGCAAAAGCGCTGAGGCAATAAGAATTTCGACAAGCATACGAAATCAGAAAAACGAGACTAACGCTGAGTAAGCACTGCGCTAATTAAGAAATTACCAAAATCGCAAGCAAAGCGTTCCATTAACCTCCTTCGCTTGCGACTGGTAACCCAATTATTAGATATAAAAAGGACCCTAAGACAACTCTCGAGGTCCCAGTCAAGCTGTAGTAAAGCGCAAGTACGTTAATAACAAACCACGACACGATTGTGAACAAGTGATCTACGCAACAACTGTGTAAGCATACTTTAATTTGCGTCATCCCAAGACGCTCATATACTTTGTACAACTGACTATTTATATTAAATATATTGCGAAACCACAAACGGGAGTGAAATTCCCCCTGACGTTCCCGAGCTTCCTAGTTCTAATTCGGTAACGATCCCTTAACTATCCTGTGCCTCACAAGGGCATAACATAATTTGGTGGCAGCGGTGGGATCTACCGAAGGATCGTCTTGTGACAAGGGGTGACAAATACTTCCGAAAATCAGTTGACAAAATCAATCACGAGAACTGTCACAGTTAGTGATAAAACAGTGAACGTACGAAAAGCCGAGAGCCATCGCCGGAAAAACGACGACCAACATCGTGGGACCACCATTGACGAGACAGCACCGCCAAGCTGCAGACCGCCACAGCATCCACGGAACCTGGGACCACCACACTAGCCGCTGACACGAAATACATCGAAAATGCGAGCTGTACTACTGCTGTAAGTGCGAAACTAAATTCTTGTATACTAGACGGGGAAGTAACCCCGCAAACGTAGCAAAAAAATTAAGCGAGACAACCTCATGTCGGCAAGACTCAGAAAACGCGTAATGTTCAGACCTTGGTTCTGGAGCAGGCCTGACCGCTCCCCGGCTCAACCCCGCGTCGTAGACCCCGCACCGGTAGTCGAACCGACAGACCGGAATATTCGTAGTAATTCGCGTTGGAATCTAGGCGCATACTATCCAAACCCCGACACCGAACAAACAGCAGAATACGTGCGACCACCTGACGCCGACAATACAAACGAGGAAGACCGACCCGCGAGCCGCGCATCTAGCAACGGAATTTCAGTAAGAAGAAATTATTCGCCGGTATCCGCGGACGGTAGTATTATAAGCGCGTGCCACAAAAACGAAATGAGACGAAACTCACGCCCACGAGCGGTCCCCACTGAAGACATAGACAGAGAAATCAATAGACTACGATCTATAATTAATGCCGCCGAGCATGATGCCGACGCCGGACGTCCAGTTTTCAGTCCAAAAAATGACCTACTTGTTGAACTCATACAAGAGCAACGCGAAATGCGGAACGAAATAGACCGATTACGCACCCAGATACGTGACCAGCCCACGAATAACCGAGAGACACAACAAACGTCGAACCGACACCAATTAGAAAATGCGCGAGATACAGACCGTGACCTCGACACGACCTATACGTACGGAAGATCAGGAAACGACGTTAGGAACCGACGAAGTCTCCCTTCAAGATATCTGGCCCTAAAGGAAGCACGCGCCATGATTCCCGAATTCAATGGGACGCCTCATAAACTCAAAAAATTCTTAAATGCATGTATTTACGCCATGAAAAAAATTAACCCCGAGGACGAAGAATCCTTAATTCAAGAGGTCTTATTCACAAAACTAGACGGAAAAGCCATGCAAGACTTTGAAACTCACGATATTCAAACATTCGAAGAATTAAAGGAACAATTAGAGTCATGCTATAAATCCAAACGCAGCACGACGAGCCTACAATTAGAGTTCAATTCACTAAAACAACAACCGAACGAAAGCACACAAGAATTCGGTCAACGCGTCGACCTATTAGCAATGAAACTATACGACTCAATAACTGAGGGAAAGGGCTACACCCCGGAAAATAAATGTGGAATACAGCAAACCATAAAGGAACAAGCACTCATAAATTTCCAAATAGGGTTACGCCATGACCTTAAAATCCTCGCACGGGCGCAACGATTTAAAACTCTACAAGAGGCAATAACCGGCGCCGGCGAAGACGAAAAACTCCTCGAGTCCCCTAGGGCCGCGGATAAGCAAACACACGAATCAAAATATTCGCAGCACCCGCATGCATCGCGGATTCAATGTCACAAATGCGGAAAAAACGGACACTACGGACGCGACTGCCGCAGTAGCTTCAAGTTCGCGCTCCCAAAACCTGAGAAACGATCGCAAGTAAACGCGATCATTAAGTACTGTAATTATTGCAAAAAATCCGGGCACAACCGCAACGAATGTTGGAAGTTAAACGAACGACCTAAAAATAGCGGATATAAAAAACAAAACGAAGACCTAAAATCACACTCCAAAAATACGCGAGCAGCGCGAATCGCATCGTCAACGAAAACAGAGCACCGACTCTAATAGCGGCAGCGAAGACGAAAGCAAAGACAAGAAAAACCCGCCAAAAAGGGCGCTAGAATACCGCGTCGCACACATAAAAGGCGAACCAGGATTACCTACAGTAACACTACCCATACGCGAAGCAAAACAAGGGAGGGTAAAAATGATGTGCGACTCAGGAGCAACCACTTCATTAATAAAATTAAAGGAATTAAAAGATGATACTTTAATCCATGAAGACGATATTTCACTCACCGGAATAACGGGACACAAGGTACACACCATAGGAAAGATAAACGCTACAATCAAAATAGGTGACCATAAAATAAAACACGCGTTCTACGTGGTAAAAGACGATATGCCCATCGAAAACGACGGAATCTTAGGATTCGACTTCCTACAAAAACATTCCACCGTCTGCGATTTCGAGAAAGCACAGTTAAGGCTAGGGAAAAGTATCTTAAACCTACACTCCACTAGCAAGCTTACTTTAAAACCTCGCTGCGAAACCATAATTAGAGCCGCGACGAATATAAATAAAATAGGCATAGTTCAAGCAGCAGAAACCACCCCCGGTATATACATCGGAAATGCGCTAGTAGAACCGATCGACTTCACTTGTCCGATCAGTATGATAAACACGACAGACGAGGAGGTCGAAATAGAAACACCAACAGTGACCATCGAAGAAATTGAACGAGACACTACAACCGGGATAAACGCAATAATTAGCGACAAATTAACCAAGCTAGAAGAACCACGGAAGAACCGCGTTTGCAAATTATTACGAACCGACCATCTAAACGATGAAGAACACAGGGCACTTTTAAATATCTGTGAAGAATACCAAGACATATTTCATGTAGAAGGGGAACCCTTAACGTGCACCACCACAATAGAGCACGAAATAAATACGCGTTGTAATACTTCACCCGTAAATATAAGACCATATCGCTTACCCGAAAAACATAAAACCGAAGTAAGTCAACAAATAACCGAGATGCTAAAAGCCAAAATAATAAGGCCGAGTATGAGTCAGTGGAATGCACCCTTACTAGTTGTGCCTAAGAAGATGGACGCATCCGGACAACCTAAACTTCGAGTAGTAATAGACTTCCGAAGACTGAACGATCTAACCATAGGCGATTCATATCCTCTTCCGAATATTACTGACATATTAGATCAGTTAGGCAACGCCAAATATTTTACCACGCTGGATTTGGCCTCAGGGTATCACCAAATTCCAATGGCCGAAAAAGACAAAAATAATTGAACGGACGACCGAAAGACCGCGAGGACAAAAGTCGGGAAGACGACCGAAAATCACGCGCCGAGAACACACCTGAACGATACGATTCGCACCGTCAGCGAAAACGGAGCACCGACTCCGCCAACAGTAGTGGCGAAGAAGAGAGTAAAGATAGAAAGAGAGCGCCGTTAAAAGCATTGGACTACCGCGTCGCACACATAAAAAATACATCACACACACAAAATAAGCCGAAATTGCCGATAGTAACTCTACCCTTACGTGAAGCAAAAAGCGGAAAAATAAATATGATGTGCGATTCGGGATCGACTATTTCATTAATAAAATTAAAGGAATTGGACGATGACACACTAATTTACGATGACAAAATCGCACTCACCGGAGTAACCGGACACAAGATACACACAATAGGAAAGACGCACGCCACAATTAAAATAGACGGTCACAATATCAAACACTCCTTCTACGTAGTAAGAGATGACATGCCTATCGAAAACGACGGCATCATAGGATTTGACTTCCTACACAAACACTCAGCCATTTGCGATTTCAAGAGGGCACGGCTCCAAATAGGGAAGGTCGCACTAAAATTTCTGCAACCCCCCGACAGGATAACATTGAAACCACACTGCGAGACTATTATTAGAGCCGCGACCCATACAAATCGCATAAGAATAGTTCAAGCGGAAGAAACCGCACCTGGCATATATATCGGCAACGGACTAGTAGAGCCAATGGACTTCACGTGCCCCATCAGCATAATGAACACGACGGACAAGGAAGTCGAGATACAAACGCCGACGGTCTCAATCGAAAAAATAGAACAAGACACCGCAGCCGGGATACATGATAAAAGATAACAAACAAAATTTTTCGCACCACGAAAAGAGCGCATTTGACAATTATTACGAACCGATCATTTAAATACGGAAGAACGACAGGCACTCCTAAGGATCTGCGAGGATATTACGACACGGTTCACTTAGAAGGAGAACCGCTGACGTGCACCGCCACTGTAGAACATGAAATAAATACGCGCGCTGACACCTCACCGGTAAATGTAAGGCCATATGGCTTGCCCGAAAAACATAAAATTGAAGTAAATCGGCAAATAAATGAAATGATAAAAACCGAGATAATAAGAACAAGTGCGAGCCAATGGAACGCACCCTTATTAGTGGTACCCAAGAAGGCCGATGCATCCGGAAAACCTAAGCTTCGAGTAGTGATAGACTTCCGAAGATTAAATGACAACCATAGGCGACTCATTTCCACTGCCCAATATCACTGACATACTGGACCAGTTAGGAAACGCCAAATATTTCACAACGCTGGATTTGGCGTCGGGATATCATCAAATCCCGATGTCCAAGCGAGATAAAAACAAAACAGCATTTTCAACGCCCTACGGACATTACGAATTCAATCGAATGCCGTTCGGGTTGAAGAATGCGCCAGTAACCTTCCAGCGATTGATGAACTCCGTACTCACCGGAATGCAAGGACTCAAATGCCTAGTCTACTTAGACGACATCGTCATATACGGAGCAAGCCTAGAGGACCACAATAAGCGACTTAAAGAAGTATTACAGAGACTTCGAGAAAATAATTTAAAACTGCAGCCGGACAAATGCGAATTCCTACGCAAAGAAGTGATTTATCTGGGTCACATAATTTCGGAAAACGGAATATCTCCGGATCCATCGAAGTTAACGGCAATTAAAGAATTTCCAACGCCAAAAAAGATAAAAGACATACAGTCATTTATAGGTCTCGCCGGATACTACAGAAAATTCATAGGAGATTTTTCAAAGATTGCCAAGCCGCTAACCAAGCTTACCACAAAAGCGGAAAAATTCGAATGGACCACGGAACAGCAAAACGCTTTCGACACGCTAAAAGGAAAACTGATGACTGCGCCAGTGCTGCAATATCCTGACTTCACACAAGAATTCATAGTGACTACCGATGCTTCCGACTATGCAATCGGAGCAGTGTTATCACAAGGAAAGGTAGGCAACGACCGGCCAATTGCTTACGCCAGCAGAGTTCTATCGCGGGCAGAAAAAAATTATAATACCACGGAAAAAGAGCTACTCGCAATAGTATCGGCCGTAAAACATTTTAGGCCAAACGTGTACGGCACGAAATTTAAAATCGTGACCGACCATAAACCATTAATATGGCTATTCAATGTTAACGACCCCGGGTCAAGGCTAATCCGGTGGAGACTCAAGTTAGAAGAATACGATTACGAAATAATTCACAAGGCCGGACGAGCGAATGCGAGCGCCGATGCACTGAGCCGCAATATATTCCGAGACTTAACCGAGTCAGCGGAAGAACGAAAAATACACGCGATAGAAAAGGACGAAGCAAGCGCCGACGATGAGAAAATTTACACAGAGGAAGAAAAGAAACAAATATTGCATGAATACCATGATGCACCCCTAGGAGGACATCAAGGAGTCGAGCGTACGATAAAAAGGATTCGTCTAAATCACAACTGGCCAGGAATAACTAAAGACGTGGAAAAATATATAGCAAAATGTGAAGCGTGCCAGAAAAATAAATTATCAAGAAAAATAAAAATGCCTTTAGTAATCACCGATACGCCCACTAGGCCATTCGAAAAATGTGCTTTAGATATAGTCGGACCACTGACCGTGACAACGGAAGGAAACAAATATCTGCTGACATTCCAAGATAGCCTAACAAAATATAGCGACGCGATACCAATCCCAAATCAAGAAGCGAATACGATCAGCAAGGAATTCGTCACCAGAATCATTCTTAAACATGGAATTCCAGAAAAAATTCTAACGGATCAGGGTACAAATTTTCTTAGCGAAATTTTCAAAAATACATGCAAGTTGCTAAGAATAAATAAAATACAGACAACTACATACCACCCTGAAAGTAATGGCGCGAAAATGTAAATTAACGACCGAAGACATAACAATACAAGCAAAAGGCACAGTCTACGAAACAGACACAGAAACTTACCTACTAGAAATAAATATAATGCTACTACACAACCTCGACACACTGACACACAGTAACATGACACTAATAGATGTTACAGGACACGAAACCGAGTTAGCAGAATTAAAAGCTAAACTACATACGATAAACAGCAATATAGAAGATAGCGAACGACAATTTTTTACAAGAAAACAATTCTTATATCCGATGGCAACAAACGGAATAATCCTAACGCTAATAATAGCCATCGTAATTTATATAACATATAAGAACAAAAAGACAAAAGAACTACCCGTATACAGATGTGAGACACCACCAAAACTAAAATCAATATTAAAACGTAGCTTAAGCACGCGATATTAGAAATAAGAGATACTATAAATAGAAAATATCGCAGATATGTATAATTTAATTGGTAAAGGAAAACTATGTACCTCTGTTTTCTTTTTTTTTCGGGGGAGGGATGTTATAGCCCCAAATTATAGGCTATACACAGTCAGATTATATTATACTTTAAGTAGGTTATTACACAATTATAAGTAGGGCATAGGCCCGCGCGAAACGCCGACGCAGCGTCACACGCAATAAGGAGTTGCAGAAAGAACCGCGAAAACGAGGCTATTGCAACTAAGCGCTGTGACACGATATTGCCAAAATGCAAGCTAAGCATTGCATTAACCTCCTTCGCTTGCATCTGGGCTTTGACCACGCGTGACGACCCCATTAATTAATTATAAAAAAGACCCATCGATAATACTCGGGGGCCAGTCTGAAATCCAAATTGTACGTGTCGTCACGATATATCTCTGGTGAATTTATATTAAAGTGTTGTGAAAAGTAAAAGGTATTATTTCACTGGACGAGTCCCGAACTCCTCAGTTCTAATCCAGCTACGATCCCAACTACCCTGTGTCTCCCCACCAGAGGCACAACAATGGAATCACTTAGAAACTCATACTAGAATTCCGAAAAAAGAATTCGTGCTCATGGTTGGTTTCATTTTATCTTCTACATATTTTACTTTTAATGACAAGATTTATAAACAAGTTCATGGGACCCCCATGGGCTCCCCGTTATCACCCATCATTGCAAATCTAGTAATGCAAGAATTGGAGGAATCGATACTCAATACACTTTACACCAATATACCGTTCTATTATCGTTATGTAGATGACATTATATTGCCGGCTCCTGGGACTGAAATTACTAATATATTAAATAAATTTAATAGTTACCATGAAAGGCTGCAATTCACAGTGGAATATGAGGAGGAGAGATGTATTAGCTTCTTAGACTTATCTATCCAAATAACCGACAATACAATATACATCGATTGGTTCCATAAAAAAACTTTTTCGGGTAGATTATTATCGTTTTTTTCCAATCATCCTATATGCCATAAGATAGGAACCATTTACAATCTGATAGACAGAGCCATACTATTATCTCACCCTCGTTTCCACGAAAAAAATATACATATATGCATTGAGATCTTGTTGAGTAACGGATATCCTTTACATCTCATTTTTTAAGAAATCAATCACAGGATCAAATCTCTCACCAACAAAAAGCCACATAAAACAAATAACGATATAGAAGAGAACAAAAGATATTTTGTCATCCCTTACATAAAGAACATCTCAGAATTAGTGGCTTCCAAGCTAAGAAAATCGAATCTTCCTGTAGGATACCGTTGCCCAGACAAACTAGATAAATTCATCAAAGTCCAAAAAGATAAAAATAATCAGCCTTCCAAATCTAATGTCATTTACAAAATTAGCTGTAAAGATTGCGAGGCCTCATACGTAGGGCAAACGAAAAGACAACTACGCACTAGAATCAAAGAACACATCAATAACATTAAATTGGACTCGTCAAAGCATTCGGTGGTCTCTGAACATATTTTAGAAATGCAACATTTATTTGACTGGGATAATGTTAAGATTTTAGACACGGAGACTAACTATCATAAAAGAATTATCTCCGAAATGATCCATATAACAGAACAGAAACAAGGAATTAATTTGAACACAGACATCGAATTACTTGACGATAGTTATCTTGACATTCTACATAAATTGTCCAACAAATAATCACATTTGTTTGTTTTTTATTTTTTAATGCTCACAATTTCATCTTTGTAAATACGAACAGTCATGACCTAGACACTGTAGAGTAGGGATGGCAATTTACACTCGATTAATCGATGTTCGATTCTTTTTTTATTACAACATCAATTATCTTTCCGATGTTTACAAACTCGATTTAATCTTATGACGATAGTTTTTTAATCCGATGGTACTAAACTTTGGGCTTCTGCATACAGGATGCGGAAACGCTTGCCGCGCGGCAAGAAGCGACATGGTAATAAATTTTACAGTTCGCGGTGCGTTAATTGGTTACCGCGTCGCTTCTTGCCGCACGCCGCGCGGCAAGCGTTTCCGCGTCCTGTGTGCAGAAGCCCATAGTCTGATACGGGCTTAAGGCCGAGTTTCCATTTGCATGGTGACTTAATACTCGATGCTCATTGGTCCAGATGGTTACGCACAAAATGCAGCGACATTTTCGCAGGCACTGCAAACAAAACAGAAGAAGTTTGTTATGAAAACAGTAATACCGGTGATTTATTGTGCCATCGAAATGAACGTAAAATTGACATATCTATGAAATATAATATAGATTATAGATCGTACAAATGTACATTGCAATTTTTAATTGCATTATTCAGTTTATGTATGGCTACATATTTTAACAAAATATAAGCAAACATAACCTATTTTAATATTATTTCATTGTTTATATTATATATAAATATTTATTATATATAATTTAGTACAGAGCTGTCCACGTTTTGCACTTTTCGGCCGATTTCCGAGGCTCACCGCCTAGCGGCCCCCACTTACGCTCGAGACCTTAGCAACTACGGTTATCGGGCCACGCGTTGCTAAGGTCTCGAGCGTAAGTGGGGGCCGCTAGGCGGTGAGCCTCGGAAATCGGCCGAAAAGTGCAAAACGTGGACAGCTCTGATTTAGTATATAATAATATATATATATATATATATACTTTTTATATTATAGAATAATATATTATTATATATATATTATTTATAGCAACAATATGAATACAAAAAAGGACAAATTAAGTAATAAAAGCATTGTCTGGAAATATTATATAAAAGAAAATAATATATCTTCTCGTTGTAAGTTATGCACAAAAGTTTTAAAACACAGTGGTAATACGACAAATTTGATGCAACATTTGCAAAGGAAACATACGCTAATAGATTTGCATTCTAATAACCCTAAAAAAATAATGATAAAGAAAATGTTGATAACAATGCAAATACAGATGAACAGCCCAGTGACAGTAATATTATGATAATAAATAGTGAAGATGATACCGATGTAGACGATCCTGATGTTCCCAGTTGTTCATATTATATCGATTCTTGCAAACTACTCAAACATAAGGTAAATTATAAAATAAATAAATATGTATATAAATATTTGTTTTATTTTGAAATATATTTCTTGCAGACAAAACAGCAAGTCAATGAAACAATTGATGATGCTCAACGAATTAATTCTTTTAAAGGTAAATATATATATATACAATTGCATATAATCGGGAATAGAATGGTTAGATATTATTTTCTTTCTATATTTTGCGCAAAATGTATTCTTGTAAATTATTGTTTATAGATTTATTTAGTAACAAATTATTATTTGTACTTTTGTATATTTTAAAATTCGTTAAGAAAAGTTTTAATTTTATCTATAATTTATATCAATAACTGAAAATAATTTTCAACTATAACTATTTTATTTTTTATTTTTGTAGAAGGAGGTACGCAATCGTGCAATATAACAAATTCGATCGCATTCATGATCGCGAAAGATAATCTTCCTCTATCAACTGTAGAAAATGAAGGCTTTATACAGTTGATGAAGACTATTGCGCCTTTATATAAGTTACCAAGCAGGAAAACAATAACGAGATTATTAGACTCTAAGTATGAGATTTTAAAGAATAAGTTTATTGATGATATACAGCATATTTCGTCATTCACAATTGCATGTGACATTTGGACAGATATATCTAACAAAAGTTATTTGGGTATAACTGTACATTACTTAAAAACTGAGACATTACTAACAAAAACTACTATAGGTGTGATTCCATTAGAAAAAAAATCATACGTCAGAATATATTAAAGATGAATTAATTTCGGTGCTTCAAGATTTCAAAATTGACTCATCTAAAATAATGGCTGTTGTTACGGATAGTGCTGCCAATATGATCAATGCGATAAATAGTGCATTTGGCAATAAAAAACATATTCCATGTACGGCACATATTTTAGCACATTTAGTTCCTGATAGTCTAAAGATGGTACATCCTATAACAGAAATTATAACTAAAGTGAAAAGTATTGTTACCTTAGTAAAAAGAAGTGTGGTAGTTACTGACGAATTAGTACGTTTACAAAAGCGCGATGGAAGAACAGATGGTACTATTTTAAAATTTAAACAAGATGTTCCAACTCGTTGGAACTCAACATTATATATGATTGAGCGATTTCTAAAATTAAGAGAATATATTTATCCTGTTATATTAAAATGTCCAACAGCTCTAGAAATGATTACGCATGACGAATTTGATGTATTGATTGATGTTATCAAAATCTTACAACCAATTGAATTAGTAACTAAAGAAATCAGTGGTGATTTATATCCGACAAGTAATATACCCAGCTAGCCAAGAGTGCTAGTATCACGTTTCGCTAAAGCTTTGCGGCAAAGTTTGCTTTAATTTTAACAACAATTTTTTGGCAAACATTTGCCTTGCTTCGTCTTGTCTAAATATTTCGAGCAAATTTACGGCAAAACTTTTCGTTACATGATGCTGCAAATAACAGAGAAAGCTTGTTCGTAAATTTTACTCATAGAAGAGAGCAAATGATGTTATCATGGTGAAATACAAACTTTACGTCAATAATAACAAAAATCTTGTTATACATTATATAAAACAATTTTGCGACAAAAACAGAGCAAATCTTGCCATGCACGGTATAACAGACAATTTACGAAAAAATAGAGCAAAGTTTACTCTGGCACGATGAGACGCAAAATTTACGCAAATAACAGAGCAAACCTTGCCGTGCATGGCGTAGCCACGTGCCACGTGCGTTTGCGCGCGTTTAATGCGCGCTACTACGCATGCGCGAATTTTTGTCCTATAACCTCCAACACTTTCTCGCGTTCTTCTGAATTCAACCACCGTGAGTGCCACAAGGTTATCGCAGAGGATATAATTCTAGAAGATTCTGAGACTTTCGAGACGAGCTTCCGAGTTCTGAGTGCCGCAAGGTATCGCAGAGAATACGAGAAGATTTTTCAGGCGAGTATGAAACCAGTTAAATATTCTGTTTCGCGTAAATCTTTTCACCGGTTGTCTGCGAGACAACAAAGGCGAATTACTTTAGAAATTAGAAATACTTTGCATTTAATTCCTTCACAAAATCCTGTTACGCCCGCACAGCCAGATAATGCTGCTTCTTTTCACGTTGCTGATTCCTTTCGGACAGACGATAAAGTTTCTTTTACGGACGATATTGCTAATAATATCTATAATATAACAGATACCGATAATATCGATAATGATATATTGTCTAATAGTAATGGTAATGACAGTGAAGATTCCACTTCCTCATCTCTCAGTATTTCTTCCATTGAAGAAACATTTCAAGATCATTTAGCCGCGTGTTTTGTCAATAATAATTTTACACATGTTCAAAGTAATAATATTTTATCTGTTCTTCGAACACACACGTGCTTCTCTTCGTTACCAAAAGATGTTAGAACTCTTTTAAAAACTCCACGAACACCTGTTGTCGTATCCGAAGTAAATCCAGGAAAATATATTAATTTCTCTCTTGAGACAGAAATTGTTAAAACATTATCACGTCTTCCTTCGGTATCTGTACCATATGAATTAGAAATCGATTTTAATACAGATGGATGTAGTTTAGATAGAGTAGGAAGTATTCACATCTGGCCAATCCAATGTAGACTTGCAAATGTTAAATATACAAGGCCAATAGTAACTGGAATATATAGTGGTGCTGAGAAACCACATGATCCTAATTTATTTTTTGAAAAATTTGTTACCGATGTTAACAGTATAACAAACAATGGTGGTATAGATTTTGGTGGCAATAAGATACCCATATGTTTAAGATGTTTTATAGCCGATGCACCAGCTCGAGCTTTTATTCTTAATCATAGAGGCCATACATCTGGAAACCCATGTTCGAAATGCAAAATTTCTGGTTTACGATGTGAACGCAGATATACATTTGCTGGTAATCGTCCTCTTCGAACAAATGAAGATTATATCAAATGTCTAGATGAGGATCATCATAAAGATGGCAAAAGTCCATTGTCAATGTTACCCATAGGTATGGTTTCACAAGTTCCCTTTTAATACATACATCTGGTATGCCTGGGAGTTATGAAGAAACTTTTATCCGCATGGATATGTGGTAAATACACGTTCGTCAAAATTACCAGCAAGATCCATCGCTATAATATCTCAAAGATTAGATAATCTTAAAATATATTGTCCATCAGATTTTGCAAGACGTCCTAGAGTAATTAATGCATTTTCTAAATACAAGGCAACAGAGTTTCGTCAATTTTTATTGTATACAGGTCCAGTAGTAACATACGGTCTTCTGAATCAAGAAATATATACTCATTTTGTTTTTGCATACTGCTATAAGAATATTGATTTCTACTTCACTATCAGAGGCATATTTAAACTTTGCTGAACTTGCTCTACAAAAATTTGTTGCTCGATGTGAGAATCTGTATGGTTCAGCATTCATTTCATATAATGTGCACGGTCTTCTTCATCTCACAAATGACGTGAGGCAATTAGGTCCCCTTGATTCATTTTCTGCTTTTCCTTATGAAAATAATATGCCACTTTTCAGAAAATACTGTAGAAAACCTAATTTTCCTCTTCAACAGTTTTCCAATAGAATGTCAGAGATGGAAGCTTGTGGAACAAATTTGCATCGTAGTCGAACTTATTTTTCCAAACTCACTGATTCTTCTACGCAAGTATTTTCAGCGCATAATAAAGGTCCTCTTCCGCCTAATATTAATCCAAACAACTGTCAGTATCGAAAATTGATATTCAACAGAATTTTACTGAGTTTGGATACACGAGATAATTGCTGTATTTTACATGACGGATCGATTTGCCTCATTGTTAATATCTTCATGGACAAAACCACATATTATCTGGTTGTAAAAAAATTTCAAAAGGTAGATGCATTCTATGATATTGGCATTTTGTCTTCAGCAATTCAAATATTTAAATGTTCCGCAATAAGTAGTGAGATTTTTTGTATCCAAGTAAATGAGGTACGCTTCAAATGTTATAAAATGCCTTATTGGAGTGGTTCATCAATGGTTAATAGTAGTAGTGACGAAGATGAGTCAGAAGTTAGCAATGAGTATGTAGTTAGTGCAATTATACATACAGATGATCTGTAAAAAAATAAAAACACATTTACAGCTGTTTCCTTAGATATAATTTACAGGAAGAAAAACAGAATCTGCAGGATGACTAATAGAATACAGGTTAGTATAATTGTGTTATATCTTTTTCACTCAGTTTAATTATAATGGCAATAATAACTGAATTCTTCAAACATTTTAGATGCTCTCTACATTTCTGCGCTTGAGGAGAATCAAAACAGGAATCATATTATACTTAAAACATATACAAATGTAATTATGTAAGTTATATGATTATTTATTTGCTTTTTCTGTCGTTTAATTTGCTATTTTCTGATTTTCATGCATAAAATAATATCTAATTTTTTAATTTTTTTAGGAATTGTTTTGCATGTATTAATTTTTTTGAATGCTCTATATATGCTCCAACTACTGGTCACTTCTGGTTTCTCTCTTTGAGAATAATATTTGAATATACAGGGTGTCTCAGACCACCCGTATCACCCTATTATATCGAAAACTGAGCGCGGCAGACAAAAATGTTTCAGACAAAAGTTGTAGGGCTTCAAGTAATGCATTACATAGTAATATTAGTATGACCTTGAAGAGTGTTGTCAAGGTCATATAAAAATGACCTTGAAATTTTTAAATGGAAGTACCTATATTTCATTCCATATTCTTGTAGCTTATCTCGAGAACTTTTCAAAACACTATATGTAAGTCTCTTTTTATTAAGTAGTTTTCGAGTTATGGAGCTTGAAAGTTACAGTACCGCCGGCGTTAGCATTACTCAAAGTATACCGCGCGGAGGTTGCCCGGTCGGATTTACATTTCTTTTGTATGTGCGCGCGCGTATGTCTGTGTGTGTGTGTGTCTGTGTAAATGTATGGCTAGATGCTACATGATTAAGCCTGATGTTCGAAATGTTTACCGTTTACTTCAATACAAGCACGTATTCTTTTCTTGAAATTATTTGTTGCATAAAGAATTTCATCGGCATCTAAAGAACGAATAGCGTCGCGTATTCTATGAATCATATTATCTCTTGTCGTTGGGGGTTCGCAGTATACCAGATCTTTTACTCTTCCCCACAAATAGTAATCGAGAACACTGAGGTCCGGTGATCGTGCTGGCCAATGATGTGGGCCATATTTGCCTATCCATTTGTTTGGAAACATATTGTTCAATCGTTGACGAGCAACTATAGATGTATGCGCTGGGCATCCATCTTGCTGAAAAAACATGTTTAGGCGTAATTGTAGAGGAATATTTTCAAGCAAAAGCGGAAGATTATTTTCAATGAAATTGGCATATCGAGCACCGTTTAAGTCCTCTTCAAAGAAAAACGGCCCAACGACATGTTTTTCAATAATTCCGCACCAAACATTGACTTTCCAAACATGTTGATGGTCAATTTCTCGGAACCAATGAGGATTTTCTTGTGCCCAATAACGACAGTTCCAAGTATTTACAGACCCGTCACTTTTAAATGTGCTTTCATCAGAAAATAAAATTTTCTGATGAAAGTTTTGTGGTTGTTGACGTATCCAATTGCAAAATTCAAGTCTGTTTCTAAAATCGACAATCGTCAATGCTTGGTGAAGACTCATCCTGTACGGATGCAGCTTGTTTTCATGAAAAATCTGGTGGATCGTGGCACGACTAATACCAGAATCTCTTTCTCTACGCCTTAATGAATCGTGGGGATACAATTGAGCAGATGCAAGAATTTCTGGCGTCCTTTCCTCTATAACTGGGCGTCGAATTTGTCTACCTTTATTGTGATCAGGTTGAATAATGCCTTTATTAATAATTCGTTTACTTAAGCGAGAAAAAACATTGTATGAGTGAGGAACGCGATCTGGGTATCGTTCTCGCCACAATCTTGCAGCTGCTCTAAATTGACCACCACATTCACCTAAAATAAGCATCATATCCGAAGCTTCTGCGTTTGAATACGACATAGCTGATTAATGAGAATTTCGTTACGTGCTTTTCTGCAAGAGAAGATCATTTTTCTTCGCTGGAGAGCCTGTTAATAATTCCGCTTAAGTGAATTTTATGTACGGATTAATTGTTACGCCATGCGCCGCCTAGCGGTGCTTTTTGCCGATGAAATTCTTTATGCAACAAATAATTTCAAGAAAAGAATACGTGCTTGTATTGAAGTAAACGGTAAACATTTCGAACATCAGGCTTAATCACATGTAGCATCTAGCCATACATTTACACACACACACACACACACACACACAGACACACAGACATACGCGCGCGCACATACAAAAGAAATGTAAATCCGACCGGGCAACCTCCGCGCGGTATACTTTGAGTAATGCTAACGCCGGCGGTACTGTAACTTTTAAGCTCCATAACTCGAAAACTACTTAATAAAAAGAGACTTACATATAGTGTTTTGAAAAGCTCTCGAGATAAGCTACAAGAATATGGAATGAAATATAGGTACTTCCATTTAAAAATTTCAAGGTCATTTTTATATGACCTTGACAACACTCTTCAAGGTCATACTAATATTACTATGTAATGCATTATTTGAAGCCCTACAACTTTTGTCTGAAACATTTTTGTCTGCCGCGCTCAGTTTTCGATATAATAGGGTGATACGGGTGGTCTGAGACACCCTGTATATATATATTTGCTATTTTCTGATTTTCTTACATAAAATAATATCTAATTTTTTAATTTTTTTAGGAATTGTTTCGCATGTATTGATTTTTTTGAATGCTCTATATATGCTCCAACTATACTGGTGACTTCTGCTATCCCTCTTTGACAATAATATTTGAATATATATACAGGATGTTAAAAAAGTGGCGGATACGCTGTATAGGGATGAATTCCTGAGGTTATTTGGAGACGATTTTTTCTCAGTGAAAATGTCGAGGCACCAATAATTTTCGAGTTATAAGTAATTGAAAATAAAGGGCTTTTCGTAAACTAAGTATTGTGGAATTAAAATATTAACAAAACTACATTCTTTAATTAATTTCAAGTCGACTTTAATTTAATAGAATTTTAATTTAAGGCTTAGTTACCAAGATATATGATGGCAAAAATTGGGAGCTTGCAAAAAATGATGACTTCTCTCGACATTTTCGTTGAGGAAAAATCGTCTCCAAATAACCTCAGGAATTCACCCCTATACAGCGTATCCGCCACTTTTTTAACACCCGATATACTTTTTTATTTCACTTTATAGGGTGCTTTCCATTCAATGACACAAGTTGACACAAATCTAAGGTCTGTTCTTTTTAGCTGCACCAGTTCAAAGTTTATTTTTTTATTCCACATTGGAAAGGAAAATATAAACTCTGAACTAGTGCAGCTAAAAAGAACAGACCTTACATTTGTGTCGACTTGTGTCACTAAATAGAAAGTACCTATTATTAATCCCATATATATATATATATATATATATATATATATATATACAGGGTGACCCATTTTAACTTAGGCAGCCAAATAACTCGAAAAATAAGCACACTACGAAAAAATGTTTAGAATCAAAATTTTGTCATTTCGAGGGGGACGTACAATGACGTTAAAATGAGCCCCCCACCCCTCCCCCTGGGCGGTGAGGGGGGGCAAGTTTGAAATCTTAAATGGGAACCCCTATTTTTTATTGCATATTCGGAATCTTTGGCTAAAAACACATACAATTTGTCTGAAACATTTTTCTCGATTCATGATAGATGGCGCTGTAATCGACGAAATTCAATTTCTTCGATTTCTCTTACTGAGAACCCATGCTTACGATTCTGCAATAAATTAACAATAAAAATACCACGTTTTCATTGTTAATACTCGAAATTAGTCTTAAAACAAATTTCTCATTATTTTTTATTACTCATTAATTACTTCTCAAGAAACTGCTTTTAGCGTAACCCAGGAACAACGTCGTGGACGTAGCAGTTTTCTGTTCCCTTCGGGGTGCTTGATTAACGTGAGTCCCCTCGCCTCTCACAATTCGGGGTGCTTGAACGTGTGGTAACCCAGCCAGTGAAGGCAAGGTCGTGTGGTGATCCAGCCAGTGAAGGCAAGGTCGTGTGGTGACCCAACCAGTTAAGGCAAGGTCAAGTAGTGACCCAGCCAGTGAAGGCAAGGTCGTGTGGTGACCCAACCAGTTATGGCAAGGTCAAGTAGTGACCCAGCCAGTGAAGGCAAGGTCGTGTGGTGACCCAACCAGTTAAGGCAAGGTCAAGTAGTGACCCAGCCAGTGAAGGCAAGGTCGTGTGGTGACCCAACCAGTTAAGGCAAGATTGCATTGTTATCAGCTCTCTCCGCATGGAGGAGATGCTCAAAGTGTGCACCATTATTTTCTAAGGATAACAGTAATCGACAGCGAAAGTTACGTTGTACATTTTCTAGCATTAAAGGAGTTATAGCTTCACAAGCTCTTCTTATTCTTTCCATCATATTCAATCTTGTCGTTGGAGCTTTACTATACACTGCATCTTTAACGTATCCCCATAAAAAGAAATCAAGGGGGTTCAAATCCGGTGATCTCGGAGGCCACAGAACTGGTCCACCCCGCCCTATCCACCGATTTGGGAACCTTTGATTCAAAAACATCCGTACAATACGAGCATAATGAGCAGGAGCACCATCTTGTTGATACCATAAATTTAGTCTAACTGCAAGGGGAACATTCTCTAGGTATGCTGGCAAATCATTTTCGAGGAATTCTAAATACATTGGACTATTAATTGGACGTTCAAAAAAATGAGGTCCAATGACTTGGCCATTGCAAATGCCTACCCATACATATAAACTCCAACGATGTTGATTAAGCACCTCACGATACCAATGTGGATTTTCTGGTGACCAATAGTGGCAATTATGCCTATTGAGACTACCATTGCTGATGAATGTTGCTTCATCACTGAAACAAACATTACTAAAAAAAATCTGGATTCTGATCTAACATCTCAAGAGCCCATCTACAAAATTGTACTCTGAGTACGTAGTCGGCCTCACTTAATTCCTGTACCAGAGTAATATGATACGGATGGTAATTGACTGATCGTAACAATCTATGTGCCGTAGTTTGAGGGATTCCCAGTTCTCGTTCTATTTGACGGGTACTAATATGGGGATTTTGATGAACCATAGCCAAAACTGCGAGCAATCTAGGGTCATTATTATTATGAAGTCTATTCCTTCGCCTTTCGCGATGAAGTGGATTATTACGAGATCTCCTTTCAATGTTTATAATTTGTTGATCAGTAGGATGGCGGCGATTTGGGAATCGCTCCGCATAAGTACGGGCAGTAAGTCTGTAATTTCTACCACATTCGCCAAAGGTTATAAGAATATCGACTACTTCTGTAGGCGTATAATTTGCCATTTTACCAGAATTTTATCAGAGTACAAATGTTAAAAAAATACATAAACACTTGTGACTTTGGCACTAAATGGACAAAATTTTGGAGGGATACTTAGAGGAACTCCATCAGATGGAAAGTCCAAAATGTCTCGGTACTTTGGACCATTCAAGTTGCCTAAAGGGCAGGTTACGCTAAAAGCAGTTTCTTGAGAAGTAATTAATGAGTAATAAAAAATAATGAGAAGTTTGTTTTAAGACTAATTTCGAGTATTAACAATGAAAACGTGGTATTTTTATTGTTAATTTATTGCAGAATCGTAAGCATGGGTTCTCAGTAAGAGAAATCGAAGAAATTGAATTTCGTCGATTACAGCGCCATCTATCATGAATCGAGAAAAATGTTTCAGACAAATTGTATGTGTTTTTAGCCAAAGATTCCGAATATGCAATAAAAAATAGGGGTTCCCATTTAAGATTTCAAACTTGCCCCCCCTCACCGCCCAGGGGGAGGGGTGGGAGGGCTCATTTTAACGTCATTGTACGTCCCCCTCGAAATGACAAAATTTTGATTCTAAACATTTTTTCGTAGTGTGCTTATTTTTCGAGTTATTTGGCTGCCTAAGTTAAAATGGGTCACCCTGTATATATATATTTACAGAAAGGATATGGAGAATCGTCCCAAACGGAATATCACCAAACCGCGACGATTTCAAACGACATCTTCGGACGAGGCGGAAGATTCAGGAAGAAAGATGACGGAGCTACAGGGCACTCAATTAGAAAAGGATGTCGCTGAGTTACGGGGAGTATTAGAGAATCATTTGCCCGATACTAATATGCATGCTAATCATTCACTCACTAACGCACAACCATTAACAGTCACTCACACAACACAAGCATCTTTTATGCATGAAAACATACAGTTATCATCCTACGCACAACCATCAACAGTCAGTCACACAACACAAGCATCTTTTATGCATGAAAACACACAGTCATCATCCTACGCACAACCATCAACAGTCAGTCACACAACACAAGCATCTTTTATGCATGAAAACACAGTCATCATCCTACGCACAACCATCAACAGTCAGTCACACAACACAAGCATCTTTTATGCATGAAAACACACAGTCATCATCCTACGCATGACAAAATTTTCATGATACAACGCAACCATTCACACACGAACCACATGCTGTCGCTACTCATACACAACACATTGGTAGCCGATTAAATGCACCACATGACACTCAGTTACAGGCCTCAAACATCCGGCCAACTTCATCGTCAAGTCATCTGCCAAGCTCTTCGTCATCAATACAAGCTCCAGGAGAATTTTACAATTTTTATGTGAGACCGGAAATTCAATGAGTGTATACATTGAACAGAAATGTTTATAATTGAAATATTGTACGCTATAATATCATGTACTGAAATATAATAATATAAATATTTACAGAGCCATACATGGAAGAATGGATCAGTTAGCTTTGGAAGTTCAGTAAGTTTTAAACGCATTACGTACATAAACAATGTCAGTCATTTTATATCTTTACATATTGTTACGTCCTGACCTGTGGGAAGGATAGGCCGCAAGGAGGTCGTAACAATGTTTTTCCCGAAGTCTGTGTGATTTCGGGTCGAACGGACTGTCTGGCCCTTTTGCAGGTCAACGACTGGATAGTCGCTTTTACCTCAGGGGTCCGTTCGTCGGTCCTTTTCGGTAAGGGAATTAAATCCCTTTTACGCGGGATAGGACCTTGTGCGATCTCGGGGGATATAGGCATGAACGCAGGGGTTTAAACAAGAGGCTAAATTTGCATAAAGTAACAATTTAGCATTTATTCGATATTAAACAGAAATAAACAAGAGATGAAAGAGTTAGACATTTGACTCTGAAACGTATAGATAGTTGTATAATTTTATGTGTGTATTGTTTCCACCGGAGGGCGCGTTTGACCGCTTGGCGGGCAGCGATTTCCACTGAGAATAGTGGTTATTTAAGTCGCGTTGGCGGATTTAATTATTTTTTACGCGATGTGTACTCACTACTTGATCTGTACAAGTGGCTGGTCTGCGATGACAGTTCAGTCGACTCTCTGAATGGCTGGGTTCTCTCGAATTGCCGAATGAGTAGGATGCTGGCTGGTTGCTAACTGGTTGAGTTTGATGGTCACAGTGAGTGTGTATTACACGGTGCGCCAGTGTCAAGATGCAGCCGGAATTAATGAGAGCGTTCTTGGAAGATTCGCTGCTTTTATACTATTCGTCTGCCTTTCTTATAAGGCAAAGGGCGTCTTCTTTTCTTGTGACTCATAGTCATACGTTCGGTGTTTTAATCCCTTTTGCGCAACGTATTGCTCTCTTGTATGAAGTGTTTTTTCCTAATTCTGATCTTTGGTCCGCTGATAGCGTGTGTCGATCGTGATATTTCAACATTACCTATGACTTATTGATCAAAGTAGGTTTCGTAATCTCACCGGTCGAGTTGTTTCACAATCACTGTCTTTCTCCGTTTAATTCTTATAACTAATTTCGGTCTTATAATTAATATGTTCGCGGAACGCGAATCTGCGTAAATCGGGGAGAAAAGAATCGTGCAGTCCACAGGACGTAACAATATTATAATATTATAATATTATTATATTATTTATAATATTATTATATTATTTATGATGTGCTTTTTACAGAAAAATACAGCAAAAATTGGACAGATTTTTAACGCAGATGAGCAATAACCGAAGGCATGTGCCGGAGAAACCAGCATTTTTGCCAATATCATCAGTTGAAGATGTTGAAATATTTGAAACTGCTAATGATGAAGAATATATGAAATTGGTATGTAAAATAAAGTTTTATCATTTATATATATTAGGGTATCCGTTTTGGCAATTTTTAAAATTCTTCTGGGACCCCCTCTAACTTTTTAGTCTGTAAAAAAAGAAAAATTTTAATCCTAAGTAAAACATAATACGAGTCTAAGGGTTCCCACATCGACTTTAAAAATTTCCATTTAAAATACATTGAGTTTTTTGATTGAGTTTTCTGTTGTATGTAAACGAGATCAATATTTTGTATTCTTGTAATTAAAACCTAACTATAAAATTGTATAAAACCTTACTGTATAAGATATTATGAGCAATTCTAATTTGTTATAGTCTTTTAATTTAGATAAAATGTAAAAGTTTTCAGTTTTTAAATATTTTATTTATTTAAAATTCTCAATAGGTTTTATGTAGTTAGGTTTTATATAATTACAAGAATAAAAAATATTGACCTCATTTACATACAACAGAAAATTGAATGAAAAAACTCAATGTATTTAAAATGGGAATTTTTAAAGTCGATGTGGGAATCCTTAGACTACATGTAAATAAAAATATTAATGCAAAATATTCTTTATAGGTGAATTATTTGATTTTTATTGGTGGTCTTAATGCCAAAGAGAGTATTAATTTGTGCGTCAAAGAGATATTTCAAGATTCTTTGATGAACTTATATACTTGGTTCGGGCGTGAAGAAAATCAACGACCACTATACAATACCCGTTTGGTGAAAGCTATTTACGGTATGATATACTGTTACACATAATGCTAAAGTTGCGTTATCAATAATACTATTTTATATTTGTTTCCTTTTGCAGATGCCATCTGCGAAAATAAAAATTTTGAAAGACCAATGCGGGCTGCATTTCAAACACATATGCGGGATGCTGTGCGAACAGCCAAGCAACGACACAGGAATAAGGCCCGCAACAACTTGCGTCGTCCGGAAGGAAGAAATAGAAATGAACGAGCACTATGGAACGACGAACACGACGAGATGCAACCAGAAGAAAAGTAGGTCAGTTCTATGAAACTAAATATACATTTTGTACATGACCAAAATTTAGCTCTATAAGCAACTCATCTCATTATCTCTTTCTAAATGCTAATTCTCTTTTCTTAATGATGTGCTGTTCCTCTTTAATTCCATTACTTTTTTATATTCCTAATCTAATTAACAATGTTATAACATACATAACTTTTATTGTTAGTGTCAGAACTTAGTGAGTAACTCTCCACCCGTTTCTAAATTTATAACTTTTTTAAATGATGCTCAGCCTTATAATTTCACCACTCTTTTCTTTTTTTAATCTACTATTTTATCACTCACTCTCTCTCTCTCTCTCTCTCTCTCTCTCTCTCTCTCTCTCTCTCTCTCTCTCTCTTCTCTCTCTCCCTCTCTCTCCTATTTATTTTACATAAATAGTTGCGTATGAGAGAGAGAGAAAGAGAGAGAGAGAGTGAGTGAGTGATAAAATAGTAGATTAAAAAAAGAAAAGAGTGGTGAAATTAAGGCTGAGCATCATTAAAAATAGTTAAAAATTTAGAAACAGAGTTACTCACTAAGTTCTGACCATGTATGTTATAACATTGTTAATTCTTTATAATTAATCTTTTTCATTGCTCAATATTAAAAGCTGGTCGACTATTGTAGATTTACAGGAAAGATGATGCATGATGAAGAAAGAAGATCAAAATCCCAATTCTTGAGCATGTACGAACAACTTTCATACGAACAATGATTCGTATTTGAATGAATATTGTTTTCGTATACGAAAATTGTGTATATGCTCAAGAATTTGGACCCAGAAGAAAATGGAAGCGGGAGAAGATGGAGTGATCCCGAAAACGAGGACAAAGGGAACAAAGAGGAAACCAATAGGCACTTTTTAGCGCCAACTGGCACTTTTCATTGACTAAAGAGTATTGAAAAGTGTCACATTTTTAATTACTCATAACAGTGGAATTAATCTTGATTCGCATTAAATCGGCACTTTTCAGTGCCAGATGGAATTCACATTAAATCGGCACTTTTCAATGCCACTGTAGGACTATTCTATAAGGCCTATATTTTTAATGAAAATGTCGCTATCGTGTTGCGTATTATTGCGGATGTCAAAATACATGTATTTTGGAATAAGGACAAAGATTCCTTTATCCTGATTAAGGTGCCTTTTCATATGCAGCATGCTGCAGCAGCAAATCAGTCACGTGATAAAAATTTACTAAAGCATATTTGCTGCTCATGAAAAGGAATAGCTGCAGCAGCAGCACAAAAACAAATTATAACTTAGAAATAATATTGCAGAATTGAGCTTAATTTTAACAGTTTATTTTTAATTTTGAGTTTAATAATGTCATACAATCAGAAATTGTATCAGTGGCATAAAGAATGTGAGAAAACCATTCAAAAACATAATATTGAAACTTTGCGAAGACAAAAAATTGTAATTGCAGCAGCAGCTAGTGCAGTTAAATAAAAAAAAATAAATAAAAAAAATAAATAATAATAAATAAATAAAAAAAAATAAAAAATAAAAGAATGTTTAATTTTCCATCGAGCAATTTGAAATGTATATGTGAAAGCACAAATTAACAACCTTTGTATTTTTGTTCTCATTTCAAGATAATAAAAATGCATAATATATATATAATATATAATATAATAAACAAATAAGTATAATATAATAAATATACATATACCTGACTCAATGCCATTTTTTGTTATGATGACGAGGAGATGAAAACTGTTGCTGTTGCGTGTTTTTGCTGCTTTGCTGTTCGTTCGATTGAACTTCACAGTGCTGAAGCAAAATGTGATGAAATTTATTTTGCAGCATCTAGTAACAATTCTTCAACCAATAGCAACGAACTGCTGCGGCAATACGCTGCGCATGAAATGGTACCTTCAGTCAATCAAATACTTTCGAATACTTTTTAGTGCCAAAATATATAAATTCAAATTCATGTTTGTTTGCTAGAAAAAGAAACGAGACAGATTTCGCCAATTATCTAACATCAAATATCAGATGCTCTCACATTGGAGAAGTTTGAGTGCCTGTTTGGAGAATCATTTACAAATTAACCCAAGGATGAAGCAGTAGAAGATATAGAAACCAACCACATTCAACTGCTACCAATAGAAGTTCACAAAAAAGCAGAGTTACTAAAGAAGCAGCTTACGAGAAGGAGCATAGCCTACAAGTTCGAACAACAAGCAAGATAGGTAATTTTACAAACTTGCATCTCACCAATATCTGGAACTTGATGAGATACATTATACAAGATAGAGTCCTGAATCAATTGCAATTTGAAATAAAAATGGAACTTTCTAACATATCACTTTAAAACGTAATAAAATCTAAAATTTTATTGTTTACTTTTCAAAACAAGGTCACATATTTATTTTTTCTATAAAAAATAATGTTTATAAAAATAGAGCAAAACTCTACATACGTATTATATATATTCGTATTATATATTTCAGGTGTTGCTGTTATTATTAGTTGAGAACTCCCAAGAAGAAATTGATGCTGTTGAACTTGGCTCAGCGTCCAATAACATCCTGACCAAATAGATAAAACCCAATTAAACGTTTCCGCTATTCAATTAGTAGACATATCACTGATCAAACCTGAAAAACTCAATCAATCAGATGTCGCAGATGAACTGACCGAACTCAACCTTTCTTTCGCTATTAGACAATTATGTTTTACTTCACGCGTATTTAGGCGGCGGGAAAATTGATGCCATCTATTGCACAATTATGACTTTAATATAATCAACATAGTTAATTTAAAATCTTGATCCTAGAGTTATTTGTTATATGTTTAAATTTTTAATCTCTTTTCAAATATAATAATTATATATAGACAAATATAAATATCTATAGACAGTATATTTATATTTATATAGATAATATATTTATATTTGTCTATAATTATTATATTTGAAAAGAGATTAAAAATCTAAACATATAACGAATAAGACTCAAGAATTTAAATTAACTATGTTAATTATATTAAGGTCATTATATATAATTCTGCAATAGATGGTGTCAATCTTCCCGCCGTCTAAATACGCGTGAAGCAAAGCACAATCATCTAAGGCCGATATTACATTCATATTACAATAAAGTGCTGGTTGTCGGACGTAACGATTGAATATCAGATATAGAGACTCGAGAAATTCTCTATTCGTTAATCAATTGCTATACGTTCGACAAACTCGTCGTACGACAAATGTAATATCATCCTAATAACGAATGAAAAGGTAACTTCGGTCAGTTCCTCTCGTGACGCCGATCGAGTTTTTCAGGATTGATCAGTGATATGTATACTAATTAAATAGCGGTCTATATATGTATAGGCTATAGGTTAATAATAGGGCACTATGTCTATGGTTATAAATTATATAATTAAATAAAAATATAAAGATAAATATGGATATAAATATAAAATATTTGATAAAAGAAAATTCAAAGAAATCGCTTAAGTATTTTCCCTCTATTTAGAGAGATTAATAGTATTAATTAAATTTTATATAATCAAATTTTATATAAGCAAATTTGTAGCAAGAACAGAGCAAAGCTTGTCGTTACAGTGCGGATCGTAATTAATAATGAATTAATGAGCTCATTAAAAGGATTTTAATTAATATTAATTAAATTTTATATAAATAAATAAATATAAAAATAATTAAAATTTTATATATTTTTTATTAATATAAATAATAAAATATAAAGAAATTTTAATTATTTTCATTTATTTATTTATATAAAATTTAATTAACACTATTAATTAAAATCCTTTTAATGAGCTCATTAATTATCATTATTAATTACAATCCGCACTGTTACAAGCTTATTTGCTCTGTTCTTGCTACAAATTTGCTATTATGTCATGCACGGCAAGGTTTGCTTTGTTATTTGCGTGAATTTTGCGTCTCATCGTGCCAGAGTAAACCTTGCCCTATTCTTGCCACAAATTCGCTATCACATCGTGCACGGCAAGGTTTGCTTTGTTATTTGCGTGAATTTTGCGTCTCATCGTGCCAGAGCAAACCTTGCCCTGTTCTTGCCACAAAGAACTCCGCACTAATCATATGGAAAATCTATCCCGGTAAAATCAATTGGTTTTTTCATATGTTGTAGCTTATGACTTACTGAACAAAAGATGTAATGGGCACAAAGCTCAATAATGGACAGTTATCGAGTTATAACCAGTCAAACATGAAAAATTCGGGCTGCCGAATAGTCAAATCTCGGAAAGTATTGATTTTTTGGAAAAATATTTGAAACAAAAATAGTAGGGTTTTACAAAATCTGTTAGCTGGTGACATTATTTTTGAATTTTGAATGACCTTGAAAAGCTCCGTGAACGAAAATCTTCCACAAAAATGCCTATTTTTTATTATATTCGTGTAGCTAAATTCGAGACGTTTTCAAAATCTTTTTGATGAACCTTTTTTCGACTAAAACTTCCTGAGAACTAATATACGCGATTTACCATCTCTGGTTATGAGCGTAGAGTTATGTGTAGAGTGCTCTATACTATTATTGAGCTTATACCATTATTGAGCTTTGTGCCCATTACATCTTTTGTTCAGTAAGTCATAAGCTACAACATATGAAAAAATCAATTGATTTTACCGGGATAGATTTTCTATATGATTAGTGCGGGGTTCTTTGCTATTATGCCATGCACGGCAAGGTTTGCTTTGTTATTTGCGTGAATTTGCGTCTCATCGTGCCAGAGCAAACCTTGCCCTGTTCTTGCCACAAATTCGCTATCACATCGTGCACGGCAAGGTTTGCTCTGTTATTTGCGTGAATTTTGCGTCATGCTGTTGCGACAAGCCTTGCCAACAAAAGCTAAGCTTAATGCGGACACACCTGGTCGCAATTTTGCTGCAAACTTTGTGTAAAGTTTGTATCATTTTGCTAGCTGGGATAATTATTCCGATAGTACGATGTATGACAAAAGTTATTAATGATTGTATTCCATTAACTAATTATGGTATAAATTTGAAAAAATTAATTCTATTAGAAATTGAACGAAGGTTTCATGACATTGAACGCTATCAAATATTTACAGTCTCTACAATATTGGATCCTAGATTCAAAAAGATACATTTTCAACAGCCAATAGCTGTATCATCTGGAATTTCTTATATTAATACTTTAATGCAAGTTGCTACAAATAAAATAAATCAAAGTTCTACTTGTACGGAAACAATCCCAATTATTGAACGTAATGAAACCAGGACTTTATGGAATTTTCATGATAATTTAGTGGCATCATCTACTCTAATTCGCGATGAACCCGGTGATATAAATGTTGAATTACGTCAATATTTGAGTCAATCTGTGATTCCAAGACATAATGACCCATTAAAATATTGGCAAACTTTAAAACATGCATATCCTACGCTATTTAATATAGCAATAAAATATTTGGCAGTAACGGCTACATCTGTTCCTTCTGAGCGTCTTTTCTCGAAAGCAGGTATTATAAAATCAGATCTTAGAAATCGGTTAACACCAACAAGACTTAATATGTTACTTTTTTTTGGATCTTTAAATCGCGAAAATTGGGGATTTATTTAAAACGTGAAGTTATTTCTTTAATTATTTTTATTTTAGTTTTCCATACTTCAAAAGAAATAGGCCATTCACAAAGGATGCAAGCTTGCATCCTTTGTGAATGGCCTATTTCTTTTTGCAATATTAGTTTTCACAAATTTATTTTTTGTTAACATTTTGCGTTAAACATATTATATATCATATAATATATTATAATTTTATATATTATTTATTGTAATTTTATTACAATGTTAAATATCTTGTGATATTATATATGTGATAGCGGTATATATATATATAGGTACATATATATATATATATATATGTATACATTTTATATAATATATAATAAATATATTAATATTAAGCATTATGTCCAATTAATATACACCCGTCAAATTGCAATCTTTAATCTTCAACTTTCAATGCGTAGTCTGATAGTATATGCTTTAGGCTTTAGAGTCATTCCACAATAGGTTGTAAATTCCCTCATTGCCAGATGACAATTGCGGATTGACCAATCAGATTAAAACAACTTGTCAGCTGATTGGTCAATCCGTAACTGGCAACGGGGGCATTTGCAACTTATTGTGGAATGACCCTTAAGCCCGTAATAAACTATGGATTGAAAATTGAAGATTGAAGATTAAAGATTGAAATTTGACTAATCAGAATAAAAAGAACTAAAATTTCTTTGTCTTGATTGGTCAAATTTTAATCTTTAATTTCTAATCTCAATCTTCAATACATAGTCTGATTCGGATATTAGGTTATTTGTTTTGTTTGAAAAAATTGAAAATTAATCGATTATTATCGATACTTTCAAGATAAAATCGATTATAGAAAATAGATATTTTTGATGATCGATAATTTGATGGTCGATTCTTTTTTTCAACATCGCCCATCTCTATCTAGTACACCGTGATGATATGGACTATCAATGGATCTTCTGGCGACCACCAGGTTCGCCTACTATCTCCGTTCAGATTGCTGACTGTCACCTACGGTATCGCCCCTGTCCCGTACCTAGCTATGTGCGTGTTACAGAAACACAAGTGTGAAAGAACAATGTGAAACATTGTTAAACAAAATAAAAATAAAAAATTATTGACATCATCAAATCAAGAAATACCCATTAATAATGAATCAAAAGAACCCAACTGTATGAATATTGAAAAAAATTTAGCAGATTTAATAAATAAAACCAATGGGCGAAGGATATAGATAATGTACAATAAAAATTGTTGATAATAAAGGAGATCGTGAAAATGCGCACTTTATGCCAGCATTTGCAAATCTAATAAAAGATATAAAATTGATATCTATATGGTCTTGCATGTGCAAAGATAAATTCAGATATGGAAGAGTTCCAGCTAATAGTGCCTCAGTATAAAGTGATATTGTTAAAAACATTTTATTAAAAACGGAATAAACGCCGATGCGAGCAGATGAGTTTCTTATAAAACATGTAAAAGGACCCCGCACATTTTATAGAAAAAAATCGGGTCCGGTTAAATTGGCTGAAATTGAAATATGTTGTAGTTTAGGTGATGCTGATTAAAAGTTTCCTTAGGCAAAAACGGCAAAAATCAAAAATATGTAAGAATCAAATTTCGATCGTAAAGGGCCTACGCGAGACACCTGTCGATCGAAGCAAGTAACGCGTGCGATAACCGTATTTAATTCGAATTCCTTTAGCCTGAGGGCAACCATCGCAAGTGAAAAAAAGAGGGCTGTAAAGGAGTGTGAGTCGGCGGAAATCGAGAGAGAGTCTAGAGAGAGCGTGTAAGGAAACGAAAGACTGAAAAGCGAGCGTGCTATTAAAAATAGACGAATATATTACACTACGATATAAGATATCTATTGTGCAATAGTAGCCAAAGAACAGAATAGATCTAGTGCGTGCGTGCGAAGGATTAACAGTAATTCACGATTCGGAGTCGCGAGTGCTCCTAAACTCCATATCGGAGTAACGTTTATAAGAGAACTGTATCTTTTCGAGATAATTTCAAAGTACTCAAATCATAATTGAAAATAGTCTACTTTAATTAAACTACTTTTCGATCCATTGAAATTCCTACAGTATTATTTTTCAGAAGTGGGATATAGACTCAAGCGCTTTTCGATTAATTCGGCGTTGCGACGCGAAATTGAAGAAATCCGCCACGTGGCGAATCAAACTTTCTAGAACGTCTCGACACCGGAAGTAAACATTTTGAATCGAACTTTCTAGAACGTCTCGACACTGGAAGTAGACATTTTGAAATGAACTTTCTAGAACGTCTCAACACCGGAAATAGACATTTTGAATCGAACCTTCTGGAAAGTTTCGCGAACAAGAAATCGGAAACGGACATTGTGAAACCAGGTGATAAAGGTGAAAGTAATCCTAGTGGGGTGCAAATATACTCGTACAGTACCTGTTATATCGACCCGTGAATCGGGGAATTTAAGTAAAGTGCTCGATTTTATCGATCCATATTGACCGCGAACCTTATTGTCGCGACCCGCCGTTAGAATGAGCCGTGTACAATTGGAGCAACTAAACGTCGAAGGACTGCGTGAGTTAGCGCTTCAGAATTTGCTCGATATAAAAGGCTCACGCGCGCAATTGTCCGAGAGGCTCATCGATCATTATGAGAGAAGTGGATGGCCGGAACGATTCATCATAGCGGGCCCCAGCGTCGTAGAAGAAAATATTGTCTCACCTCAAGAGTCAATGGGGGCAAGTGCCAATGCAGCTCCTATACAGGCTGAACCGAACTTTCCGCGCGGTGCCGAAAGAAGAATAGCAACGGACCGGCAACATTCAACGAATGTACAAGAAATTGTACAGGCCGTAATACAAGCTTTAGAGGCCAATCACATGAGACAATTGCCGAATGACGTGATCGCGCCTAGGCAAAATCCGGGTGCATCGCCGTCCTTGAGCAATGGATCGCATTCTAGCGTGCTCCATAATTGGAATCAAATGAAATTTACGTCGAAATTGATTCCCTCGTTTGCCGGAAAAGAAGAAGAAAATGTAGTTTCGTGGCTCGAAAGGATCGGCAGTATCGGACGTCTATATCAAATCACAGACAACGTCCTGGTACTCGCAGCGGTCAACCAACTCAACGGGCGGGCTCTGGACTGGTACAATCGACAACCTGTGGACTCAATCGCCTCCTGGGAACATTTTAAATTCCAATTGCGCGCCTATTTTCAGCGCAGGGAAAAAAAGTATCATAGTTTCGAACTTGAGACTCTGGCCATAGTAAAAGCACTAGAACGGTTTCATGTATATCTACAAGGAATAACCTTTCGCGTTATCACCGATTGTAACTCTTTAGCGTTGGCGGTAAAAAAGATAAACATAAATCCGCGTATAGCCCGATGGACGTTGTCATTTCAGAATTATAAATTCGAATTAGCGCACAGAACCTCCGAGAAAATGACACACGTTGACTTTCTAAGCCGTCACATGTCTATAAACGCTATTACGGTAGAAGATGAATTAATGTATAAACAATTAACAGATCCTAAGCTTAAAGAAATTGCAGAACACGTAGAATTACATGGAAGCAAATGGTTTTCGTTAATTAATGGTCTTCTATTCCGAAATCATAAAAATAAGGATCTATACATTGTTCCCGAAAATATGATAAACAATGTTATACATTTATACCATGATGAAATCGGACACGTAGGGGTGGAGAAGATCATGTATGGAATACTGGATCATTATTGGTTTCCTAACTTAAAATTGAAAATTAAACAATATATTGATAACTGTGTGAGATGCTTGTCGTGTTCAATTGCCACGGGTAAAGCGGAAGGCGAAATGCAAATCTATGAAAAAGGCGCGATTCCATTTCAAACCATACACATAGATCACTTCGGCCCATTAGAAGAGACCGCGGATAAGTACAAATATATTCTCGTCACGGTAGACGCTTTCACAAAATTTGTATGGCTTTTCCCAACTAAATCCACGGGCACGGACGAAGTAATCGAATATCTGACGTCGTTGTTTAATTTATTGGGTTCCCCTAAAAGAATTATCAGCAACTGTGGAACGGCTTTTACATCGCACAATTTTTCAAAATTCATGGAGAAATTGGATATTAAACACGTTTTGACCGCGGTGGCCTCCCCTTGGGCCAACGGGCAGGTAGAACGAATAAATCGGTTTTTAAAATCTACCCTATGCAAAGTCACGAGAGAGCCGTTTACATGGAAGGAACAATTAAACGCGGTACAATATGTTCTAAACAACACACTTAACAAATCCATTAATTCTACCCCAAGTAAAGTTTTGTTCGGTTTCGACCAACGACACAAAGAAGACGAGAACCTGCGTTTATTAATAAATGACTTAAGGAATTTCGACCAAAATTACGTAGAATGAAGAATCGAGGCTCAAAATTCGGCTCAAGAAGTAAATCGTAAATTACAGGAATACAATAAAAGTCAATATGATAAACGACACAAAAAAATTACGCGTTATAAAGTAGGAGATTTGGTACTAAAAATTGGTCCGGAAATTGCAACATAAACCCGGTACAAATACAAAATTAATTCCTAAATACAAAGGGTCCTATCAAGTTAAGGCTATACTAAATAAAAATCGATTTGTGATAACGAATGTTCCTGGATATAACCTTTCCCAAAAACCGTACAACACTATCCTATCAGCTGACAAAATAAAGCCATGGATTCGTGTTCAGCATCCCGCAGAAGAAGAAAAATCCCCAAATATAAACAGTCAGGAAACCAATAAAAAAACCGATTCTTCATCGGAAGAAAATTTAAAATTTTGTATCTACTCGTTTGTAATATTAGTATTAAGTAGACTTAGATTTAAGTTTAAGCAAGCAGTATTATAACCACTATTAGTATATAATAGTTTAATTAATATTATATATTTAGTATTAAAGTATTAGTATTGTAAGAAGTATTATTCTATATTATTACTGTGGAGATACATTCAATGATAAACAACATGGCGTAAAGACAAAGAAAATTTTTGTTCATATATTAATTTAGTTTATTTTGCGAAACTGTATACAAGCTGGAGTCACAAACGTCCAAGAATTTCTAAATGTACTAATACATCGGCGTCGTATATATATCTATAGCTCATATGCCTCGGCCGCTAAAGAACACTTAAAACAAATTTAACCGCACTATTCGAGAACGAACAATAATATCAGGCTGGCCGAATCTGTAAGAATCAAATTTCGATCGTAAGGGGTAAAGGGCCTACGCGAGACACCTGTCGATCGAAGCAAGTAACGCGTGCGATAACCGTATTTAATTCGAATTCCTTTAGCCTGAGAGCGAACATCGCAAGTGAGAAAAAGAGGGGTGTAAAGGAGTGTGAGTCGGCGGAAATCGAGAGAGAGTCTAGAGAGAGCGTGTAAGGACGAAAGACTAAACAGCGAGCGTGCTATTAAAAATAGACGAATATATTACACTACGAGATAAGATCTATTGTGCAATAGTGGCCAAAGAACAGAATAGATCTAGTGCGTGCGTGCGAAGGATTAACAGTAATTCACGATTCGGAGCCGCGAGTGCTCCTAAACTCCATATCGGAGTAACGTTTAGAAGAGAACAGTATCTTTTCGAGATAATTTCAAAGTACTCAAATCATAATTGAAAATAGTCTACTTTAATTAAACTATTTTTCGATCCATTGAAATTCCTATAAATATAAAAGATACGACGACTTAAAGTGAGCAAAATTGGAGTTTAAAAAATACATTTTTGAACACGTATATTAAGTTTATATATAAATATTTAAAAAATATATTAATATGCAGGTATATAAATGTGTGTGCGTGTATGGTGTGTGTTATATATACACACACACAAGGGAAATATCAAGATGTTCGAATTGTTGCATAGAAAGATTGAAAGTGCTTTCATGTTGGATTTAATACATTAATACGCAAGGACTTTGCGCAAAAATCCGCAAAAGAAAAGTATATTATTATACAACGACGATACCACAACGATGCAATCAAACTGTCATGACCTCGAAATTACATCCATTTCGCATACAGGTATTAATTTTTATTTATTAATTGTATTAATATAATCAACAATATAATATTATTTATTTTGCGTAATTTCTTAAAGTTTATTCACAATTTTTTCTTTGCTAAAAAATTATGAAATTTATAAATTATTTTGTAAATTTATAATTATTCAAAAAAATTAAATTATTAATAACTGTTTTATTTCTATATACTGTTTCATATTCGAAGTTTATTCAAAAAGTCGCTTGATGTCAGATTGGACGTATTCCAAAAAAAAAAAAATATAAAGCTCTCTTTTATGGTGGAAGAACATTCTCTAGTGGGCATAGTAAATTATAAATCACCTGTAAAATATACAAGATATACAAATGAAGACATTAAGCATTATATTGCAGTATATTATAAAAAAAATAATGGATAGTATGATTGTAAAGACTCAGAAATTATTTTAAATGATAAATATATATTGCATGTCCATACCTCATTTTATATTCAATATAAATATATACTCATATGTAGAATGAAATATTAGGTATGTTTCGCGATATAGCCAGTACTGAAAATCTATGTATAATATACGTAATGTAAATTATAGATTTTTAGTACTGGTAGCTATATCGGAACATGTCTATTATATATATATATAGGGAGAAGGAAGGTGGGAGGGTGAATGGACGGATGGTTGGAGAGTGGATGAAGGAATCGGAAGTCGAGGCGGTTGGATTAGGGTCAGATATTGGCTAAGGCCAAATCCGACGCGAGGAGTAAAGGACAGCAGCCGTGGGAGGACACCACGATTGAGGCCCGTCTTAGGCAGATACCGAGGATTGAAGACCTCTACAACCAGCAAGCTGCACAAGTAACGGCTCGTGTCGTCGAAATGTTGGAAGACATAAACGTGATACGTGTGGGGAGCAAAAAGTTCAAAGGCGACCTGAGTGGTCACATGAGAAGAAGAATCGACTTCGTGAAGGAGACCGCCAAGGTCATGGCCGAAAAAACGAACGAGATGGGTGATTGCCCAGGCTATCTAAGTAGGAGGAACCTGGAGCTGACAGCTGAATTAGCGGCTGCCAGAAGAGAGACGTTGCAGTTACGGGCAGAGGTGGCTGAATTGAGGAGACTGGTGGAGAACTTTCAATCATGCATGAAATAGCAAGCAGCGAGCATCAACGAGGGAGCGAGTACAAGCGCAGTGGCGGAAACCGGACCTTCACCAGCGGAGGAAAGATTCAAGTCCTTTATCGTGATGAAGAAAAAGGTAGGATCCAAAGAGGCTTCCCAGGGGCCTATAATAAAAACAGCGATAGAGGAGCCAGCTAGTGAGAAGGTTGCACCACCATCGACAAGAGACCAAGTTCTCCGTCTCGCTTTGGGCGGTATACAGAGACCGATCCCAATCCCGATGGAGGAACAGGAGCTGGATAAAGCACTGACCCAACAGATTGAGGCTCTCAAGGAGCAGCGGGCGGAACACCGCCGGCGCACTAAAGGCGATGCGCCGAAAGAGACCCCGAAGAAGGCGATCGGGGAGGTTCCCAGGGTTATCTCCAATGTGCAGATCGTTCCTCCGAGATCCGAGGCCGGCGGGCAGACAACGGAATGGAGGAAAGTCGAGAGCAAGAAGGAAAAGCGAAAGGCCAAGAAACAGGCCAAAGCAAAGCCGAGCCCTGCCTCCCAGGTGCCGGAGACAACCAAGTCCACCCAACCGGTTGGGAGGAAGTTGCCCAGACCACCCAGGACAGCAGCGGTGACAATCAAGGTCACCAACGAGGGTTTCAGCTACGCAGAGGCACTTAGGAAAGCAAGGGATAAAATCTCCTTGGACGAGATAGGTATAAGGCAATCGAAGATTAGGACGACCGCAAACGGCAGCATACTGATCGAGGTTCCAGAGGGCAAGGAGAAAGTCGAACTACTCCAGCAGAAACTCACCGACGTTCTGGGTAAAGACGCGGTAGTCTCTCGACCGGTAATTAAAGGCGATGTGAGGCTCATTGGACTGGATGACTCAGTCTCCCCGCAAGAGGTGGCGGAGTGATAGCGGAGAACGGAGGGTGCCTGCCATCGGAAGTGAAGGTCGGGGCTATCAGACGATTAAACAACGGATTGCATACGGTGTGGGCACAATGCCCTCTCGCGGCCGCGGTAAATGCAGCCAGCAAGGGCAAAGTTAAGATTGGGTGGACAGTGGCAAGAATTGAACTATTGAAGCAGAGGCCCACCCAATGCTTCAAATGCTGGGGGAAGGGACATCTGAGGAATCAGTGCGTGTCAAGCGTGGACAGGGGAAACTTATGTTTCCGCTGTGGTGAAGATGGACACACTGCAACATATTGCACGAACCCGCTGAGGTGTTTGCCGTGTGTAGAACAGGGGTTGGAGGCTGCTCATAGGGTGGGTTCGGCTCCTTGCAAGGCGGAGATTGGCCCAATCTTGAATAAGAGGCAAGGCAGAAAAGTTACCCAGGAACCGGCGAAACGAGACGGATCGGAGGCCGTACCGATGGAGATAGGCAATGAATAAGATAATCCAGTGCAACCTGAATAGATGTTGGGGAGCGCAAGTCCTGCTTCTCCACCAAATGAAGGAAATGGACGCTTCGCTCAGTACAATCTCGGAACCGGCAGGCATCCCTAAAAACTCTAGGTGGTTTGCCAGCAGAAGCAGGCTAGCAGCGATATACTGGCTGCCGAAGAAGGGTACGGGAGCATGCACCTTGTTATACAGAGGAGAAAGGGCAGTTGCGGTCAGATACGAACGTTTTAACGTAGTTTCGTGCTACGTTTCGCCCAATGCATATTACGAGGACTTCCTCACACTATTGGACGAACTGGAGCTCATGTCGAGAAGGATCGGGGAGAGTCTCATAATTTGTGGGGACTTTAACGCCCACTCGACCATGTGGGGCTCGAATCGAACAAGTATCCGGGGAGAGCGAGTGGAAGAGTGGGCGGCTGGCCTCGATTTGAGGCTTATAAATTGGGGGAACGAACCGACCTGCGTCCGACCCCAGGGAACGTCTGTCATAGACCTGACGTGGGCGACGCCAGACGTGACTGGACTGATCGACAGCTGGAGGGTGCTCGCTGACACCGAGACCCTCTCCGATCACAAATATGTGTTGATTGAGTTTGTTAGAGAGAGGACAGAGTGCGAGAGTAGGAAACCGAAGTATCCCAGGTGGGCGTTAACAAAGTTTGACCCCGACAAGTTTGCCGCCTCATTAATCTGGGCATATGCAGGCTTGAGGCGAGAGGAACCATCAGAGAGCGACTCGGGGGGGACTCCGCGTGCTGTGTTTGAGTCAGTGGAGAAGGGAATCCAGTGGATCGGGCGAGCCTACCAGGAGGCATGCAACGCGGCAGCCCCGAGATCAGGCAACAAACCAGAGCGCAAACAAGCCTACTGGTGGTCCGAAGAGATCTCGGCTCTGAGGGCGGAGACCATCCAAGCCCAGAGGAGATGGACGAGAGCCAAGAGGAAGCAGGATCGGATATCGGAGGAGGAGTTGAAAAGGCTATCCAAGGCTTATACAAGAGCGAGGCGAACTCTCCGACATGGAATCAACAAGGCGAAAACCAAATCATGGAGAGAACTGATCGATACGATCGAAAGAGATCCCTGGGGGCTCCCCTACAAGGCGGTACTGGGGAAGCTGAGGCAGACGACAGCTAGCCTCACGGAAATACTCGACCCGGAGATAACAAGAGATCTTTTGGACTCTCTGTTCCCGAGGGGAGAACCCCCAATGCGGGAGGAGGACAGATCGACCCACGGATCACCCTGGCACGGCGAGGACGCTCCGGGCGTGAGCCCGAAACAACCAAGCCCACCAGTACATCACCGGGGAAGCGGGGATCTCAGGGACTCAGAATGGGACGATGATTGGGACATCAGCCTTCGTGAGATGACCGGAGCGATCAAGCGCACAGCAAAGGGGAACACCGCCCCTGGTCCGGATGGACTCAGGAAAAGTGTCCTAAAAAAGACACCGGAGGAAATGTTGCACGTAGTCCGAGGTGGATACAACCAATGCCTTAGGAAAGGTTACTTCCCTACCAAGTGGAAGAAAGCGATACTCGTATTGATACCCAAAAGAGGAGAACCGAACGAGGGAGTCCCCAAAGTGAGACCCATCTGTCTCTTGGACGAATTGGGGAAAACCCTCGAAAAGATAGTGGTGGGTCGAATGAGGAAGTGGATGGCCGAACACCCGGAGTCGGACCTCTCGCCCGATCAATACGGGTTTCGTGAAGGCAGGTCCACTTGCGACGCTCTGCTGAGAGTAAAGCAAGTGGCGGAGACGGCGAGAAGAGGAAATGGCTTTGCGATAGCAGTGAGCGTGGACGTGGCCAACGCCTTTAATTCCCTCCCATGGGGGTGATTAGAAGAGTATTGGAGGAGAGAGGTATATATCCGGAGGGTGATAGAAAGCTATCTGTCGAGGCGCACCGTGGAGTATACCGGAAGAGACGGGACTGTCAAGAGAAAGCGAATGGCAGCCGGAGTGCCCCAGGGTTCGGTATTAGGGCCGATGCTCTGGAACCTGGGGTACGACTCGGTACTGCGAGGAGAAATACTGCAGGGGTGTCAAGTGTTATGTTACGCCGACGACACCCTTGTCATGGCAGCGGCAGACAAGATAGAGACGGCGGTGAAAAGAGCCAACAGACAGGTCAGTCTAATAATCGAGGAGATTCAAAGGCTGGGTCTGAAAGTGGCAATCGAAAAGACAGAGGCTATAGTCTTTTACGGACGAAGGAAGCCGCGAGAAATGCCAGTTCTCGACATTGGGGGGGAAGCAATACCGACGAGAAACACACTCAAGTATCTGGGGATAATACTTGATAGTCGGCTAAAATTCGAGGATCATATCGAGTACGTTGAGACCAAGGCCCTCAAAATTACGAGGATGTTGGGCAGAATCATGCCAAACTTGCGAGGACCGTCCGAAAATAAGAGAAGGCTATACGCGAACGTGGTCTATTCGGTATTGTTGTACGGCGCTCCCGTGTGGCACGAGGGATTAATGGCCTCTAGAAAAAGCCAGATTAGGATGAATCGGGTACAGAGGGCAGTGGCGATGAGAGTGATCGCTGGTTACAGGACCACGTCATTCGCGGCGGCGACGCTCCTAGCACGGATTCCTCCCCTGCACTTGCACGCAGCGATGCGTGCAAGAATATATCACAGGGTGAGCGATATGAGAAGGGCAGGGACATAGAGCGAGGAGGAAGAGAAGGAGATAAGAGAGATGGAGGAGGTATTGCTTCGCAGGTAGTGGAGGATATACCTCGAAGGGTGTAATCTCGCGGGGACCAGAACAAGGGAGGCGCTACTTCCCAGCTTCGAGGCATGGCTTGAGAGAGGGCACGGAAACGTCACGTTCCGAATCACCCAACTCCTAACGGGACACGGGTGTTTCGGGACGTATTTGAAGAGAATAGGGAGTGTCGGCACCTCAAGGTGCGAACACTGCGACAGCGGGGAAGCGGACTCTGCGGAACACACTCTGCAGGTCTGCGCTGCGTGGCGAGAGGATAGATTAGAACTTATGGACAAGATAGGGGACAATCTTACGCTAAGCGCAGTTGTAAAAGCCATGTGCGAGAGTGAGGAGGCGTGGCGCGCGGTGTCCCATTACGCGGAGAGCGTAATGGGAAACAAGGAAAAGGCGGAGCGAGAGAGACAGGAGCGAGAGCGAGTCCTCGTCGTCTCCACATCGTCCGAGGAGGACTCCTCGTAGGAGTGAGTGGCCCAAGAGGGCAATTGTAAATATTGTAAATATATATATATAGAGCGGAAATGCGCGAAGCGCAGAGACACTGCGATTAGATTCAAGAGTGTGTGTGTGCGTGTGTGTGTGTGTGTGGGTGTGCGTGTGCGTGAGTATGAGAGTGTGAGTCGCAGGGTGCTCGAGGGCATGCAATAATAATTGCATCACCGGATGCGAGGAGTAAGGAGTAAGGATGAGGCGAAAGAGAGAGGAGAAGAGGTTCGGGTGCCAAGTTGGCACAGTCTGCCGTCCCGACAGAAGTAGTGTGAATAACAATTCCTGTCGGGACGACGGTAAGGACAGAAAGGGGCTCATGCTTGGGCCCGGGCGGAGGTTTTAGTGCGGTAGTCTGGGCGAGGATCATCTCGCCCAGGAATCCCACATAACCCGAGTGGCCGGCCCTCGGGTAGCCTAAATAGCTTTCCTCCGCCCGCGCCGATCGCAAACCAAAAAAAAAAAAAAAAAGGGTCAGATCTCTCTCTCTCGATAGGTTGGAATAGGTTAGAAATGTAAGATAGTGTGTAAGATAGTTATAAGGAGATAATGTAAATAGTTGTAAAAAGTTGTAAGTAGATGTAAGTTAAAGTAAGGAAGCGACAGATAAGCATAGAAGAGAAGGAAGGCTCGATAGGAAAGGAGAAAGGAGGAAAGGAGAAAGGAGGTCAAGGAGAGGAGAAAGGAAAGGAAGAACAGAGGAGGAAAAGGAGAGGAGGAGGAAAGGGAGAGGAAGAAGTTGGAGGAAAGGGGAAAAAGAATGTTATTAGTAGAATGTGAGGTCGCATATGGCCAGGAGAGGAAGGAAAGATGGGAGGTGTGAAGGTTTGGGTACGCTCCGTATAAAAGCGCCTTTAATCCCTAAGGGGGTAAATAAAGAATACATACATATATATATATATATATACAGGGTGTCCCAGAACTGGCGAAGAAGCTTTTAATGACAGATTCTTCATGAAATACTAAGTCGAAAAGTTCTTTACAAAAATGTGATCCAATGAATAGAATTTGAATGGTGAGGCATTGAAGTTGACGTATGGGAGCGCATGAAATTCGCGCGGTCAGGAGCGTAACGGCCAAGCTCGGCACGGGTACAACTTATAATTCGTGTATCGCGCCGATGCGTGTTTATCGTTACTCTATAATATTCTTTTATTATAGTTATTAATAATATGAATTAATTATTCTCATTAATAATAATATTTATCTTTATCAATTAATAATTTTGTGTACTTGACCTACTGGTTGAATATCCTTAAACTATTTGAAATTTTTTATATTCTTCTCTGAAACTTTATTTCAATATTACACTATTATTTAATTATTCATTAACTATTTATTTATTTTTTTCTATTTTTCAATATTTATTATTTACTCATTTATTAATTTCAGTTATTTGAGTAATTAATTAATTAATTGATAAAATTATGATTAATTTGTTATTTATTAATTTATTTTAAATTTGTCATTTGTTAAGTTAGTCTAATCAATATCTCGCATATCCCATTTAAGGATATTCAAATCGAATGAAAAAATTTAAATTATTATTTTACGGAGTAATCAATATATCGATTAATTTATTATTTTCCATTGATTTTTTTTTGTTGAAGATATAATTTTTTTTTGTATTCTTTTTTAATACAGCTTATTTTCTTGTAGTGATAGTCCTGATGATACATTGGGCTTTTGTTTTAGGTATTTCACGTGCAAACAGGGAGACTCAGGGCTGAAAATAAAAATCTGAAAAAATTAGAGAATCATTTTTTCTACCTTTGGAGCTGATTTATGACCATCCAACATGATCTTCCATTTAACGACCACCCTAATATATACGAGGATTGTCTGAAAAGTTTCCGACCTAACAAAGATACAAGACATTTTTTCTTCAAATTAATTTTTATTTTTCTACATAGTCTCCTTGTAAGTCTATACACTTCTCCCAGCGATGCTCCCATCTCTTCAACCCGTCCAAATAGTACTCGGCGTCTTTCTCTGCAAAATAGTTGTTTACGAAGGTGATGGCCACTGTTTTGACTGTGTTTTTGTTTCTGGAGTATAATGGTGTATCTAAGTTTCATCTACAGTAATTAATCGGCGCCAAAACTCTGATTTATTGCGCCTAAACTGCGCCAACAGAGCGTTGGTAATGTTCATTCGAACACGTTTTTGGTCCAAAGTGAGCAAACGCGGCACCCAACGCGCGGACAGCTTTCTCATGCCTAAATCTTGATTCAATATGTGACAAACACGTTCTTTGGACATGTTCATAGCCTCTGCTATCTCTCTAACTTTAATTCGACGGTTGTCTAGCACCATTTGGTGAACTTGAGCGATATTATCGTCAGTGGTTGCAGTTTTTGGACGTCCCGAACGTTCATCGTCACCCAAGCTGGTACGGCCACGTTTAAATTCAGCAGCCCAAAATTTCACGGTGGTAAATGATGGTGCAGAGTCCTCGTACACAGCGTCCAATTCGTCTTTGATTTGCGTAGGCGTATTGCCTTTCAAAAACAAATATTTAATGACAGCTCGATACTCGATTTTTTCCATTTTCACAAAAACACTCACATCGACTCACTCAAATGATTGTCAAACAACAACTGCGCGTCCAAAATGGCTGAAATTTTGGTGAGTATCTTTCAAAGCATGCGCAAACACATTCCCCAACTTTCGTTTACGAGTGCTGCCATCTTCATGTTGAGGTCGGAAACTTTTCAGACAACCTTCGTATATATTATATTATTAATATATATTTTATATTCTACATATGAATATATAAATAATAAATTATATATCTATATTTCATTTTAGTCTACATAATTTTATATATATGATTAGAGATATAGTCACAAATGTAAAAAGAAATATTATGGAGAAGACTGCATAATAAGCATTGATAATATCTAAAAGTAATTTTTATTTTAATTTATAATCATATTTTATTCATCTATATCTATACTTCTATACTAATATATAAAGAGGTAAAGTTTGTTTGTTCCATTGTTCGGGGTAATCTCAGAAACTACTGAACTAATGTGAAAAAATCTTTCACTGGTGGATAGCTTAAATCATCCTGAAAAATATAGATTATAAAGTTCGGCGCGTCCAATAATAATTTTTTGAAATAGTAATTAATTTGAACGCTGCTATAATTTAAATTTTATATTTGTATGTATGTTACAGACAACTGAAATTCGAGAGTGTCGTTAAAAATATCGCGCGTACAAATGCGGGAGTGCCGTTAACTGTATCGCGCGTATTAGTCAACGGACTTTGACGACCTTGACAACCCGAGAGGAGGAGGTGGCCTAAGAGAGGCATCGGGCACCGGCGGAGCAGCTCTAAGGTGAATATCGTTATTTGTATATTAATTATTATAAATCACATTAATTCAGTTTATTTATTTGAACAATATAAACAAGAGAAACTTAGAACTTAGAAATATTATATAAATTTTTAAGAGATATTATGTAAATATTTATATAAATTCTATAAAAGTTTCTACTTGAAAAAAATTATTTTTAAATTTATAAAATTATTTTATTATATATTTATATAGTTTATTATTGTTATGCACCAAATATAAAGTTCGGCGCGTCCAATAATAATTTTTTGAAATAGTAAGTAATTTGAACGCTGCTATAATTTAGATTTTATATTTGTATGTTACAGACAACGTGAAATTCGGTGCCGTTAAAAGTATCGCGCGTATTAGTCAACGGACTTTGACGACCCTGACAACCTGAGAGGAGGAGGAGGCCTTAGAGAGGCATCGGGCACGGGCGGAGCTATCCTAAAGGTGCGTACTGACTTGAGCATTTTTACGCGCACAAACGATTTGCTTGCACACATGCTCTAGTGTGTACGCAGCATTTTTGTTTCAACGCATACACACTCTGAGCACGCACGAATGCGATCCGTCGCTTGTCGGTTCATCAAAAGAATTACGTGCGAATCGATGCTCAGTCTGGACGTGTTTGCGGAATTAAAACAAATTTAAATAAATTAATTTTGCTATTAATTAAATTAATAAAAAATTAATAAAATAATAATTAATAATTAATAAAAAATTTATTTTGCTATTAATTCAATTAATTTAATTAATTTACGAGGGTTGTCTGAAAAGTTTCCGACCTCAACATGAAGATGGCAGCACTCGTAAACAAAAGTTGGGAAATGTGTTTGCGCATGCTTTGAAAGGTACTCACTAAAATTTCAGCCATTTTGGACGCGCAGTTGTTGTTTGACAATCATTTGAGTGAGTCGATGTGAGTGTTTTTGTGAAAATGGAAAAAATCGATTATCGAGCTGTCATTAAATATTTGTTTTTGAAAGGCAATACGCCTACGCAAATCAAAGACGAGTTGGACGCTGTGTACGGGGACTCTGCACCATCATTTACCACCGTGAAATTTTGGGCTGCTGAATTTAAACGTGGCCGTACCAGCTTGGGTGACGATGAACGTTCGGGACGTCCAAAAACTGCAACCACTGACGATAATATCGCTCAAGTTCATCAAATGGTGCTAGACAACCGTCGAATTAAAGTTAGAGAGATAGCAGAGGCTATGAACATGTCCAAAGAACGTGTTTGTCACATATTGAATCAAGATTTAGGCATGAGAAAGCTGTCCGCGCGTTGGGTGCCGCGTTTGCTCACTTTGGACCAAAAACGTGTTGAAAACCAAAGACGCCGAGTACTATTTGGACGGGTTGAAGAGATGGGAGCATCGCTGGGAGAAGTGTATAGACTTACAAGGAGACTATGTAGAAAAATAAAAATTAATTTGAAGAAAAAATGTCTTGTATCTTTGTTAGGTCGGAAACTTTTCAGACAACCCTCGTATTAATTGCTTTATATGAAATTAATTAATTATGCTATTTCTTGATTTATTTTCGGCGAACAAATGGAGCAGTTTTGTACGCACGAATAAAAATTTTTTATATCAAAAAAATTTACTCGCATAAACGTTTGTGCGCGCAAATCGTTCGTACGCGTAAAAATGCTCAAGTCAGTACGCACCTTAAGGTGAATATCATTATTTGTATATTAATTAATATAAATCACATTAATTCAGTTCATTTATTTGAACAATTTAAACAAGAGAAACTTAAGAGATATTATATAAATTTTTAAGAGATATATAAATATTTATATAAATCCTATAAAAGTTTCTACTCTCTTAAACAATTTTTTTTTAATTTATAAAATTATTTTATTATATAATTTACAGTACTGGACAAAATAAAGTACGCACGTCGAACGTTTCCACATTTGTGTGAATAACTCGACAATCCTAACAGATAGAATAATGTTTCAGACAATAAGAACGTTTTTTAGTCTACTTTTAAGTTTTGACTACAAAAAATTCGAAAAATACAAATATTTAAAAGCCTTCAATAGTTAACCATTGCGTTTATCATATTTACTTTAGACAAAAAAAGTACACACGAAATTGTTGTATTTACTTTCACTAATAATAGGAGCATATAAACAAGATAGTAGCTTTAAAAACAAATTAATTATACCATTATTCCGTTACTTATTGGTGCTGTTAGGCAGAGTTGAGTCGATTTTTCACAAGGAAATATGGAATCCAAACAAATTTCTTTACAAATTCGGAACTTAATAGTTATCATCCAATAATAATTTTTTGAAATAGTAATTACCCAGATAACAATTTTTGCGAGCAAAATTTGCGCGTCTTTTGCAATATAAACTTATACGAGATTTGCCTGAGTTTTGCTCGTGGGATATGTTTAGTCGTACATATTGCACGCAAATGGCTAGCTTATGTATTATTTGATACACCAGCAATCACATGCAAATGGATATCATATTGCTAAAAATGTGCCAGCGATGTGATAGTGTATTACACAGCTCATATGCCAGATATTTGTTCGCAAATTGCGCTCGACTATCCATGACGTAGCAATCGTAGATTAGTCGCGAGCATTGTCACGAGACCATGACCGACCGATGAGGTTGATGCTACCGGCACAAGAACGCGGTAATCGTGTGCCGACCTGCTGATGGCTGCGCATATACGACAGTGCAATGATGGGAAAAATTTAGTTTGTTAGAAGACACGAAAAATATCGTACGAGTATCATATCCTGCATAAGTATTATTTCTGTGAGAATCACAAGAGTGAGTTTGTAAAAATTCTATTTTCTTAATAATATTTTAATACAAAATTTTAATTATTCATACATTTATATGTCATTTCATTGAAATGTTTTAATAATATGCAAGTGTTTAATAATTATAAAGATATTGTTCGAGTCAAATAAAATATTATAAAATGATGAAGTTTTCATATTTTAAAAAATGTTCATAAATATGATTACTAATTTACTAATTATTATTTTATATTTTTATATTCTCTATATTTTTTTGTATGATATTATATTATTTTCATAAAAAAATAGGTGATAAAATGAAGTTATATGTAATATACGAACTTATTGAGGTTTTTTTTACTTCTGGCTTTTATACTTAATATTCTTTCAATTCTTAATAAGAGCTCTTCTTTAAACTGACTCCTGTCTAAATGTAATTGCAACGTAATAAGTTTAAAAATTTTACAGAATTTTACAGTTATAAACTTTCAAAAATATTATACAAGATCATTGTTATAAAAAAGATTGCCTATATTATTTTACAATGAAAAAAGTTTATGATCGTCCATCTCAGAAGCCATTTTACTGTCTTTCTCTTCGTTAACAACAACGAATAAAAAAAGCAATCAAGGAAAATGAGCACAATAAAACAGCACACACACACACAATATGTGAAAACACACACACATACAATACAAGATTATTATCTGATGATCATCTGCTTCAAATAAATACAAAAGATAGAATGTGCAATGAATCTCTATGTTTAGGTGTAAATTCTTCGAATAATCAATTATTTCAGTTTCAAAATGATGAAATAAATAAGAAAATAAAATTTGAAGATGTATGGATTAATCGTGATTATATTAATGAAGAATGTGATTATTTTGACAACGATAGTATTGAACATGATTATTCTGACTATGATTATTCTGACAACGAAAGTATTGAATCAATTGACAACTTCAGAAAACAATTAGCTTCATGTTTTGTTCAAAATAATTTAACTCATGTTCAGGGAAATGCTATATTGAAAGTATTAACTTCTCATTCTTGTTTTTCATATTTACCTAAGGATATACGTACTCTTTTAAAAACCCCTTCTAATACTGTAGATATTGTAAAAATGGGAGATGGAGAATATGTCCACATTGGCTTCGAAGTATCCATTATTGCAAAATTATCTAATATTCATGCTTCTGCAATTCCACTTTCATTAGAGATAGATATTAGTACTGATGGAGCACAATTACATCGTAATGGAAAAATTCAGATTTGGCCTATTCAATTTTGAATTCATAATATAACTGATAATAGTCCTGGAATCGTTGGAATATACAAAGGTTATAAAAAACCTAACGATTCAAATGTATTTTTTAAATATTTTATTGAAGAAATCAAAAAGATTTCTGATGCTAAAGGCGTTGTTTATCAAGATAAATTAATACCTATTACTTATAGGAGTTTTATAGCCGATGCTCCTGCTAGAGCGTTTATTTTAAATCATAAATCTCACAATGCCACATATCCTTGTTCAAAATGTAAAGTTTCAGGTTTTCATATAAATAGAGCAATGTATTTCCTTGGTACCACTCATGAACCTCATACAGATAATGAATATGCACAATGGATATATAAAGCTCATCATAATAATGAGACAGCTAGTCCTCTGTTACAAATTCCATTAAATATGGTATCTCAAGTACCCTTTGATTACATGCATTTAGTTTGTCTAGGCGTGGTAAAAAGACTTTGTAAGGCATGGATAATTAAAAATTTTACAAAATCAGTTAAACTATCTGCTAAACATATTGATTTAATATCTTCAAGATTGGAAAGTATACGGAAATATTGCCCAATAGAATTTTCTCGATCACCAAGATCTTTGAAAGATTGGAGAGATTATAAAGCCACAAAATTTCGACAATTCGTACTATATACAGGTCCTGTAGTATTAAGTGGAATATTACAAGAAGACGTTTATTTTCATTTCTTGTTGCTTCACACATCAATTCGTATATTAATATCTCCAACATATTCACAGAAATTATTGCATTTTTCAGAAATTGCATTACAAAAATTTGTTACATTATCTGAGAAGATTTACGGCAAAGATTTCTTATCTTATAACATTCATGGCTTGTTACATTTAACAGAAGATGTCAAAAGATTCGGACCCTTAGATACCATATCTTCATTTCCATTTGAGAATAAAATTCCATTTATCAGAAAGTATATTAGGAAGCCACATCTTCCTTTGCAACAGTTTATTCGAAGAATGAACGAATATCATGGACAACCAATATACTATGAAAAGTTGACTATGAATAATCATATTCGAGCATAACAATCACATGAATCTGGTCCATTAATTCATGATATAATATGTCTTCATTGTAAGCAATATAGAAAATTAAAGTACAATAAGATGATTTTCAGTCTTCGTCTTAACACTAACTGTTGTTTTTTAAAATGTTCATCAATTTGTTTGATTCAAAATATATTTGTAGCAGATGAACAATATTATTTTAATGTAAAAAAATTTAAATATGTTAAACATTTTTATGATGTTGGCATTTTATCTGATATTGTAGAATTTTTTGTATGTTCCGAATTACTTGATAATGAAATTATTCCTGTTACAAATGTTATAACAAAATGTTATAGAATGCCATTTTTGAAACTAATAGCAGTGATAACAGTGACAGCAGTAATGAAGGCACTGACACTTATAAATATATAGTAGCTACTATTAATTTTTGATTATTTAATATTTTGTTTTTGTTGTTTTTAATTTTGAATAATATAATTCATACATATATATTCTATTTTCTTAATTATAAATGTGTTTGTTATAATTATAGAGATTCATTGATTATATGGTGAGTTTAAAAACAATGTAAGTAACTTTCAACATACATGATGTATAAAAATGCAATTAGTCTAACATATTTTCACATATAATAATAATTTTAAGTTTTATGCATTGTGTGTGTGTGTGTGTGTGTGTGTGTGTGTGTGTTTGTGTATGTGAGTGTGATACACTTTACATATTGGCTATATATTATATAAATCTGACAATGAATAGAACTTTTCTTTTATTGAAACTTTAGTTGAAAATGAGTGATATAAACTGTCTGTGCTTTATCATGTTTTTTGTTACCTTATGATAAAATTATTTTTGCCAAAGTTTATATGATAATAAAATATTTTTATTTTACAGATATAAATCAATATGAATAAACGACCTAAGAGAGAAAATATAAAAAAAACCTTCACGTTATGAAACTACTGAATCTTCTGACAGTGAAAAGGAATCAACTAACTGTAATATCGTAATAGATTTATTTTAATTTAAAAAGTAACCCCTCTTTTATAAAACGGCAAAAGCCAGAGGGCGCAACGGCCAAGAGGCCTTCCCCGACAACGACTCGGTACTAATAAAGAACTTCAGTGAGTTCTCTTGTTTTTTAATTAATAAACGGGCCTACATCATTACAAATTGGCAACGAGGCACAATTGGATAGTCATGCTTTAAAGGCCCATACATAGTACTGTTTCATTTTAAACACAGTCTCAACAGTGATAAGCACTGAATATTAATACTTGAGACAAGACAACTTTAAGGTTAAATTTTATTCTGTTCTCCACACCATGACGCAATCTTCTGTAGTTGTTGTCGGAAATATAGGCAGATTAGAAATTTATGAAGAAGGAGATGACTGGAAACTGTATCGGCAACGTTTGGGACAATATTATGTAGCCAATAATGTACAAGACAACAGACAAGTGGCTGTCCTGCTCACATCAATTTCTAAGTCAGTATATCGCACACTAAGTGATCTATGTGATCCAGATTTACCAGAGTCAAAAGAATTCAACGAATTGTGCAATATGTTAGACACACAATTTTCTCCCAGAACTTCAGTTTGGCGAAAACGTATAGAATTCTACAAGGTGCAACAAAATCGGGATGAATCAATCGCCAAATATTTTGCACGCCTCAAAAGCTTAGCTGCTTTATGCAATTTTGGTAACAATTTAAATAGCATATTACGAGATCGTTTCATTAGTGGATTATTTGCAGGAAAGATTTTAGACAGATTATGTGAAGAAGCCGAAACAAAAACAATACAAGAGTTATTGGAACTGGCATTAAAAAAGGAAATCGCTTTAAATGAAACGTCTGCTTCCATTCATAAATTCGATGCCAAACTAAAGAAACAAAATAAATACAAAAAGAAATCAACAAGTGCATCTACCAAAAATGAATCAAAAAGTTCTTCCTCATCGGTGGCTCAACCTAAATGTTACGCATGTAATAATACTAATCATGATTTTTCCAATTGCAGGTACAAAAAGTATAAATGTAAAAACTGTAATGATATATAAATTGGGTCACATAGCTAAAGCGTGCAAAAAGGCACAAACTTCCACAAATTATTGATCAGTCACAAAAGTCAGAAACGTCAGAAGAGGCTACGGAAATGTTTAACCTACAAGGCAACCAATCAATTATTGAACCGCTAAAAGTCAGTATTAAAATAAATAATAAACCTATTATAATGGAAGTAGATTCTGGAGCGAGCATGTCTGTATTGCACACAAATTATATCAGGAAGAATTCAAAAACATTCCGTTGCAATCTTCAATAATAAAGTTAAAAATGTATGATGGTAATATTATCACTCCAGTAGATGAAATTCAAGTAACAGCAACTTTAAGTAAACATTCCGTACCTGCTAGATTACTAATAGTAAAAAGTAATTGTAGACCATTATTACGTCGTGATTTAATGTTAGCGTTTAAGATGTTCAAAAACTTTCAAATAAAATTACTAACAATAGATTTTAATTGCGATAAAAATATTAAGAATAAGATGAGTCTGCAATCGTTATTGACAGAGTACGCAAGTGTTTTTGATAATAAAATTGGTACATATAAGCATGAAACTGTTCAGTTAAAAATTAAAGAAAACGTAGCTCCTGTTTTTTGCAAACCAAGGCCTATTCCGTTTGCATTTCGTGATCTAGTTGATGCAGAGCTAATCAAATTAGAGAAACAAGGAATTATTACTAAAGTAGAACATTCACATTGGGGCACACCATTAGTCCCAGTGTTGAGAGCCAATAAAACACTGAGACTATGTGCTAATTACAGCTTAAGCGTTAACCCACATCTGGAAGATGTTAATTATCCATTACCCAGAATTGAAGAAATGTTCGCGGCTGTTCAAGGAGGACAAAAATTCACCAAATTAGATTTCAAGAACGCATTCAACCAATTGTTATTAGATCAAAGCACGCGTGAATTATTGGCCTGGAGTACACATAAAGGCATATTTCTTGTAAATCGCTTACCATTTGGCACAAAACCTGCAAGTGCCATATTTCAAATGAAAGCAGAAAATATACTTAGAGGATTAAAAGGTGTAGCAGTATACATAGACGACATCTTCATTACAGGAAAAACTGAAGAAGAACATTTATCCAATTTAAGAGCAGTTCTAACTCGAGTCAGCAAAGCAGGATTTAAATTAAACTTGGATAAATGTGAATTTTTTAAAGACAACTTATATTTCCTAGGACATGTCATCGATGCTAAAGGACTGCATATGGATCCTAAAAAAGTTCAAGCCATTGCGGAAGCACCTCGACCAAGCGATGTTACCCAAGTACGTGCTTTTGTGGGTATGGTGAACTATTATGGACGATTTATCCGCAACCTACCAGAAACGTTAGAACCGCTATATCAGCTATTAAAAAAAAATGTTAAATTTCAATGGAGTCACAACTGTGAAGATAGCTTCAAAAAAGCTAAATCAATATTAATGTCTAAAGTCGTGCTTGCTCACTACGATCCAAACCTCCCAATAAAATTAGCATGTGACGCCTCGCAACATGGAATTGGAGCTGTACTATTACACGTTTATCCAAATGAAACGGAACGACCCATAGCTTACGCTTCGAGAAGTCTATCTAAAGCAGAAAAAGGATATTCTGTAATTCACAAAGAAGCACTAGCTGTTTATTGGGGTGTAAAAAAATTTAGTCAATACCTCATTGGACAACGTTTCACACTGGCCTCAGACCACAAACCGCTATTAGCATTATTCGGTGAAAAAAAAGGCATTCCAGTAATGGCAGCTGGTCGATTACAGCGATGGTCTATATTTTTATCGGATTTCAATTATAAGCTGCAATATGTAAAAGGCACCGAAAATGGAGGAGTTGATGGTTTATCCCGTTTACCATTACCCACCACAGAAATAGAAGAAGATTCAAATATTGAATATTTACACTTCATGCAAAACAAACTTCCTCTGGAATATCTACAAATACGTGAAGCAACGCGAACAGATCCCCTATTAAGTCGCATAATAACTTACATCAATGATGATACATGGCCTTCACAAATTGAAGAGAACCTCAAGCCATTCCATATTCGTAAGAATGAGCTTACAACAGAGCAAAGTATCTTGATGTGGGGGTATAGAATAGTTCTACCCGAAAAAATAAGAACAACGTTATTAAACCAACTTCACGAAAACCATTTTGGAATCACAAAACTCAAGCACTTAGCGAGATCTTACTTCTGGTATCCAAACATGGATCAAGATCTCGAACACTTAGTCAAGAGTTGTGAAATATGCAAGTCATTCAGGGCTGAACCCGAAAAAGCTTCTCTGATAAAGTGGCCGCAAACCAAAAAACCATTCGAAAGAATACATCTCGATTATGCGGGACCATTCAAAGGCCACATGTTTTTAGTATGTGTCGACTCCTATACCAAATGGCCGGAAGTCATAATAATGAAGAATACGGATGCTCTCTCTACAATAGAAGCATTAAGAGAGATATTTGCTCACTTTGGACTACCGTTGAAAATAGTTACAGACAACGGTACGCAGTTCACTTCAAAAGAATTTGCAGCATTCTGTGCGAAGAATAGCATCAAACACAAAACTTCACCAGCATTTCATCCATCAACAAATGGTGCTGCTGAGAACTTTGTAAAAACATTCAAGACTGCATTAGCCAAAGCAATGAAAGATCATAAAAACAGATCAACTTCTTTAAGAAGCCTTCTCAACAGATTCTTATTTGCTTATAGAACAACACCTCATTGTGTGACTGGAGAAGCCCCATGCAAACTAATGTTCAACCGCAACATCAGAACTTTATTGGATCTAAAAAAGCCAACCTTCAAGAAGAAGCAAATAGAACGTCAACAAGAACACTACAGCGGAGCTCATGACATCAGATTTAAAGGAGACTCAGTTTTGGTACGTGATTATAGAACACTGAACAAAAAAACCTGGGCCTCAGCTGTAATCACAGAAGTATTAGGCCCTCGCATATATTTAGTTAAACTTGAGACTGGTGAAATTTGGAAAAGACATCTAGATCAGTTATTAGCAGCAACTCCCAATAACGATTGCACTCCCAACTTACGCAAAGAATTAAATGTAAGCGTCAATGAAACAGATAATAGAATCCCAATAATAATCAGTCACAATAATGATAACACACTGCAACCTGCTCTTCCTGCCACTCCCGACATTGAAAAACACAGGCAGAATGTCGAAAATAAGATGATGAGTAAATCCAATCATCATCACGATGACGAAGACGCTATCAGCAATGATGACAACACTAGCAAACAGCCTATTGCTAAAAGTTCCAAAAGTAGCAGATTGCGCAAGAAACCTGAACGTTATAGCCCTTAAATAACCACCCGAAATTAATGAATAGTTTTTAGTTTAAGTATAGTTTTAAGAACGCGTTACACATTTTATTTTGTCCCACTTTTAAGCTTTAATTCCTGTTTTATGAACTTAGGAGGAGGGTATTGTAATATCGTAATAGATTTATTTTAATTTAAAAAGTAACCCCTCTTTTATAAAACGGCAAAAGCCAGAGGGCGCAACGGCCAAGAGGCCTTCCCCGACAACGACTCGGTATTAATAAAGAACTTCAGTGAGTTCTCTTGTTTTTTAATTAATAAACGGGCCTACATCATTACACTAACAATAAATATAAAGAGCAAAAAAACACAACTGTAACTGATGAGATCAGTGATATTCGAAAGAATTTATCACAATATGAGAATCAAGAATTGGTTAAAAAGAGAGCAATGAACAGTGCATATGCAACTACAATCTCATCACCATCTCCCTCATCAATATTATCACCGGCTGTTCCTTCAGCAGAACAATCAATTCAATCTGCATTATATCTACACAGATCAGTATCTACGTCATCTCCACATATTTTTCAACCATTTGCATCTCAACAATTTGCATTAAATTCTTCATTATCACCGGAACATCAATCTTCAATATCACTGAGAGATAAATCCTCTGTATTATCAAAAAATTAATTTTTAATATCACCAGGAGATCAATCTTTAGTAGTACCAGGAAATCAATCTTCAGTATTGAGAAATCAAGATCCAAATAGAATACAAATAAATTCATCATTTTCTAATGCAACTTCAACACCAATGTTTCAGCCTTTTGGCTGTACAACAACTCCAATATCTCACAATAATTTTTCAGCGACATCAGTAACTTCATCTATAATATCTCAACCTTCATGTTCTTCAACAATTAAACAGCCATTATTTACAAATTCTCAAACATTATCTGAATCTCAGACTTTATCGACTACGTCAATGAACGATACTGGACAAATACATAATAAATATTATAAAAGAAAGAATAATAATACAGAGGAGCATTCTACCGAAAATATAGGAACATCTTGTCAAAATGCGACTAAACATTTTTCATCATACGAATGTTTGCCAGTATCATCGGCATCTCATATTTCACCATTAACTTCAATAACAAATAATATTGATTATATACCACATCATAATAGAGAATCAATAACACATAATCAAAACATGACACTTTTTGAAAGTGCAATTGAATCGTCTTCAAGTTCTCAATCTTATACACCTGTACCTTCACCTCAATCTTATACATCACCTTCACCTCAATCTTATTCATCCTCATGTGAATCCCAGCCTTCATTGACTTTACTATCATCAGCTCCGGTTTATAATAATGTCACTTATAATACACAGTCTAATGATACACTCACTTCAAATCGTGAGCATCTTAATCCCACTGTAACATGTCATCAAAATACTCTGCAGGGAAATACTGATATTATAAATGTTATTAAAATGCAAGTAATGGAATGTATGAAAGACGTAATGAGAGAATTCAGGTAATTCAATTTTTTTACAATTTTTTAAAATATTCTTTTTTGCATGTTAACTAAGTTATGTTTATGATACTTTTTCCTATCTGATGATATTAATGATATACTTGATGTGCATATATAATACTTATTTATTAATAATTAGAAATTACACACGATTTAGAAGTCAGAGTCTTGCATAGCAGCGGTTTTAACAAGAAGTAAGTCGCAGCAGCAAAAAGGCCGGGGGGAAAGCCGAACGCAAAAAGAACTAGATAATAAACGCCGGACACAGGTCCTTATAACTAGCGGTGACTAGTGTTACTAGCAGTTTGGCGCGCAAATGAAAAATATAGAATTATTATTTCAATACTCCGCCTTAATTTTATATGGCTTAATAGCTATTGCATACAAACTTGTTTTAGGCCTAACTTTTCACGCAGTGTTACAAAAATATCTCCGCTCAGTGATTTTGTAAAGATGTCTGCGATTTGTTGTTTTGACTGTAAATATTTGACATTAATCTCCTCCTTTTTAACTAAGTCTTTTACAAAATTGTATTTTATATCGACATGTCTTAAACGTTTATGTTCCCATTTGTGTAAAGTATCAATACAAGATTTGTTATCTTCATAAAATATTACAGGCTCTTTAAAACAAATTTTGAAATCTTTCAGCAGAACTTTAAGCCACAGATATTCAGAAGCAGACATAGCTAAGGATATGTACTCGGCCTCAGTGGAGGACATTGCTACAGTATTTTGCTTTCTAGTGGACCAACAAATTGTGTTTCCATACAACTGAAACAAAAATCCTGATGTGGATTTTCTATCCTCTGCGTTTCCCCAATCTGCATCCGAGTACACGGTTAAATTTCCTCATTTCTTTTATTCGACCGGCTGTAAAGTAGACCATAGTTTATTGTACCCTGAATGTAACGCAAGATCCTTTTAAGGCCTTTTCAATGAGATTCGGATGGATCACTCTGAAACCTACTGAAATAGTTAACTGCAAAACATAAATCTGGTCTAGTAGTTTGAGTCAAATACATCAGACAACCGACTAGTTCGCGATACGGTTTATGATCGCCTATTTGTTGATTATTATCATTAATAAATTTTGTTTCCATCGGCGTCTTAACCGGCTTACAGTCTTCCATATTAAATCGCTTTAACAGACGTTTTAAATAAATTTCTTGACTTAAAAATAACCCGTTCTCAAATTTAGTGATTTTTATTCCTAAAAACGATTTTAATTCTCCTAAATCTTTCATTTTAAACCTTTTCTGTAGGGCGACAACTATTTCTAATATTTTATTTGCTTTATTTCCAGCTACAATTATATCGTCAACGTATAATAAAAGATAAATTTTAAAATCTTTGGTTTCTAGCAAATATAAACACGAATCTGCTTGCGATTTTTTAAAACTTAATTCTTTAGTAAAATTATCAAACGTATCATTCCAAGTTTTAGGCGCTTGTTTCAATCCATAAAGACTTTTATTTAACTTACATACTAAACCTTCTTTGTTCTTTATGCCTTCGGAAGCTTCCATATAGATCTCTTCATTTAGTTTTCCATACAAAAATGCATTTTTGACGTCCAGCTGTCTCGTATACAGATCTTCTTCATTTATCACATTTAGTAAGGTTCTTAAAGTGGTCAAACGGGCAACCGGAGCATAGGTTTGATCATAATCAAAACCTTTACGTTGTGAGCATCCTTTTACTACCAACCTTGCCTTGTAGCACTCTTTGATTCCGTTTTCATCTCTTTTGACCTTGAACACCCATCTGTTCTTGATTGCCTTTTTGCCTTCTGGTAATTTACATAGCATCCAAGTGTTGCTTTCCTTTAAGGCTTTCAGTTCTTCATCTATTGCATGAAACCACTCCTTTTTATCAAATCTTGATTGTATTTCATCGAAAGCTTCTGGAACATCTTCAACATAGCATTCTGCATTCATTGCTATGATTGCATAATCTTCGTGCCACGCTGGTGTTTTCCTTTGACGTGAGCTCCGACGAGGTTGTCCTTCTTCTGCTTCAGTCTCTAACACTTCTGCTGCATTATCTGCTTCTTCTTCTTCTTCACTTGTATTTTCTTTCGAATTTAGATCCTCATCGCGTTCTTTTTCGTGCGTGATTATAGACTCATCGTCTAAGTTTACTTTAAATCTTGTTTCTTCAAAGATTATATCTCTATCTGACAGGCCTTTGTCTTCTTCTGGGTACCACAGCTTATATCCGTTGGTGCAATATCCGATCATATAACATTTTCGCGCTCTTGAATCAAATTTTCCTGCAACAGTTTCTTTTGATAAATGTAAATAGGCCACGCAACCAAACATTTTTAGTTTTTTAAAATTGGGTTCATGTCCAAACCAGAATGTAGCAGGTAGTTTTCCATTTAATGCAATTGTAGGACATCTATTAGTAATGTATACTGCAGTTTGGATAGCATACGACCAAAGAGATTTCGGTAATTTTGAATGAAGCAACATGCACCTTGCCTTTTCACAGATAGTCCTATTCATGCGTTCCGCGACGCCATTCTGTTCTGGAGTATATGGGATTGTAAACTCAAATTGGATACCTTTTTTGTTGAAAAATTCTTCTATTTCTTTTGACACATATTCTCTTCCATTATCGCATCGAAATCTGCTTATTCTTCGTTCAAAATGGGTGTCACCATTGCTTCATAAATTTTCAGGTACTTAAACGCCTCTGATTTGTGTTTCATAATATAGCAGGCTGTAAAGTGAGTATAATCATCAATGAACGTAATTATATATTTCTCACCTTCACGAGATGCTGGTGCAATCGGTCCCAGGACATCGCTATGTATCAGCTGCAACGGCCTTATGGTGCGTCTACGATGACTATTATGTGGCAGTTTAGTTAATTTTCCTTTCATACAAATACTGCAAACTTCTGATGATCGATTTATTTTAAAATCCATTCCTTCAATTTGTCCTTGGAGTTTCTTCATGTTTTCATAGCTCAAGTGGCCGAGTCTTTCATGCCATATTTTCATTCCACTTGTTAAATACGCTTTTCCTTCATATTTGCGGAAATTTAAAGGGTATACACGATTTAAATTTCTATGAGCTATAGCTACAATTTCACCCTTTTTTGAGATTGTTCCTTTTCCATCTTGAAATAGTATCGAGAAACCTTTCTCCTCCAGTCTGCTAACTGACATCAGATTGGAATCAAGATCAGGTACAACAAAAACATTCTTTATTGTTATAAGTACGTCTTTTCCATTTATCTCGCTTACAGCTGTTATTTCACCGACTTTCGTTGCTTTCATAACAATTCCCGTCTTAGCAACTTTTATTCTAAGATTTCTCTTTAGTGGTTTGACGTTGTCAAGTTCGACTTCTTCACTTACTAAATGTTCCGTTGCTGCTGAATCCAAGAACCAATTCAGACAGCTGTTCCCTGTATGTCCAGGTTGTGCTAGAAAGCAGAATGCATCCTCTTCTTCTTCAGTTTCTTCGGAATTCATTGCAGCATTTGCCTTTGTAAACTTCTTGTTTCCTAATTTTTTCATTTGATAATTATCTCTGATTATTTCCTTGACTTTCTTCGGCATCTGGACAATTCACACTTTTATGTCCATATTTTCCACAAGTATAGCACCTAAACGGAAAACTTCCATCTCCGCCTGAAACCTGCTTTCCTTTGGTAAATTTTCTTGTTTTTGTACGAAATGCTGTTGATGATTTTCCTTCGTTGTGACTGATTTTCTTCTCGCCGTTTACTTGCTTAACTTCTTCGTCCAGGAGTCGATTTTTTACAAATGGTACCTTTCAATTATCGCCCGTAATTGTTTCCAGCGCCGTCACGACTTGGTCATATTCTGGTGGCAATGTGGGCAATAAATGACAGACAATGTCATTTTCTTCGAGACTAGCACCGGCAGCCTTCAATTCTCGAATGAGTTTGTCAAAAATCAAAAAATCATTGCTTAGTGAATCTTTGAGACTATTAAATTTTAACAAAAGAAGTCTTTTCCGCAAAAATAACTGTGTTGCCATGCTTTTACGCGCAAAAGTTTTAAATAATGTATTCCAGATATCGTATGCATTTTCTTTATCTTTCACATACTCTAAGTGACTGTCAGCGATACGTTGAATAATTTGTGAGACACACTTACGATCTGTTCTTTTGATTTCCACTGCTTTAATCTGTTTTTCTCTCCTTTTCTCTTCTGCGTCAGATTGTACTATCCTTACATCATGGGCGTTCAGCAATATTGTTAGTGAAATTTCTACGTGTTCTTCCAGTTCCAATTCTCTCAATAGTATTTCCATTCTGTACTTCCAGTTGTCGTAATTAGTACAGTCAAATAGAGGAATTCTGTATCTTTCTGTTTCTTGTAGCACTTTGTACTTATCTTCCCAGGATAATCTGCGACTCGAGAGTACACTAACCTCTTAATGTAACCAAATTTTACTAAAGAATGAATTCCGTCCAGTTCACTGTGTCTGGGCCCATAACCTGATGATATTAATGATGTTACGTCCTGTGGACTCCACGATTCTTTTCTTTCGGAGAATGCAAGGCGATATTCGAAATATTGCAGCTGCACTAATAAACTGCGATCTGATAAGCGAGGAAAACATACGCTGAGATAGTTTAATAATAATAGTAAAGAATCGTTACGTCCTGTGGACTCCACGATTCTTTTCTTTCGGAGAACACAAAGCGATATTCGAAATATCGCAGACGGATAAATAAACTATGAACTGATAAGCGAGGAAAACATATGCTGAGATAGTTGAATAATAATAGTAAAGAATCGTTACGTCCTGTGGACTCCACGATTCTTTTCTTTCGGAGAACGCAAGGCGATATTTTAAATATCACAGTCGCGCAGATAAACCGACGATCTGACAGGCGATGCAAACATATCTCGAGACAGCTTCATCGTAAAAATAAAAAAATACATACAGATCAACTCACAAAATTAAAGCTGTAACTTATCATATTCTAAGAAGTTAAACTAGTCGACAGTTCTCTAAACAAAACCAACAGTTGGGAAGACTAATAAAATTTTAGAAGAAAGACTAACAACGATAAACGATTCTAAACAATTCTCGGCTGACGGATCGTCGTTACGCGATATCTGCATAAGATAAGACCGAGAGGGTAATAAACATATCAACTACACTTGATAGCAACAAATTCTCCATTGGTCGAAACATAAGGGCCTAAACAAAGCCCTGACCAGTCACGACAATTGTAAAATTAAAAGAGGCGCCTCCGGGACCTAAAGGGCGTCATTGAAAAATTTCCTATTCGTCAGGAAATGTTAATAAACCAATGGAGACGAGGAGCAAGAAGGTTTATATACCCGCGACATCCCTCGGGAGAGCAGATTTTACTCCGGACTCTTGAGCATAATTTTTCGCACACGACTTATCCGGCCTCATACTTAGACCTTTTCGGCCTTTTCGAACACTATCATTTCAAATTCGGCCTCACTCGAACTCAAGTTTCGACGCTCGTTTTGTGTGTGAGTGAGAACAGAATTAAGTGCGACAGCGAGAGGCAGTGAACAATAGCGAGTTCACAAAACCGGAAATACAACTACCGGATACACTGCAAGTGAGACCTCCACCTTGAAGCGCTTGACTCGACGCAACTCTGTTCTGGATATTTTTATCAGCGCACTCCATAAGTAGTAAATTTATCAAGCGTGCTACATCTCCACCCTTATACTTAAAAATAATTCTGGGACTTCAATTAAATTATAATTGTTTTCCTTTTTGATTTATTAATTTATTATCCTTGTTTAATTCTAACTCTGAAAAACTGTCTTTTCTCCCTCCATCCTTACCCCCCTCTCTCTCTCTCTCTTGAAATCACTTCGGATTTCCCGCGATAGCGGAGCAATCCGTGATTTCTTTCATCTCCTTATATCTCGAAATCACTGTGGATTTCCCGCGATAGCGGAGCAATCCATGATTTCTATCGTCCCCTTATCTTTTGAAATCACTTCGGATTTCCCGCGATAGCGGAGCAATCCGTGATTTCTACCATCTCCTCTCTATCTCTCGAAATCACTCTGGATTTCCCGCGATAGCGGAGCAATCCGTGATTTATTCTCTCTCTCTCTCTCTCTCTCTCTCTCTCTCTCTCTCTCTCTCTCTCTCTCTCTCTCTCTCTCTTGAACGAACAAATAAGTAATAAAATAACTAACTAAATTATTAAATATTTAAAATATCAAAATTATATAAAAATAAATATATATATATATCCCTTTTTTTCTCTTACAAGAACTCCCAGAGTTATTTTTCAGTAAGTACTCTTCTTGTCCGGTTATTTTATTGTTCACTCTCGTAGTGGAAAATCCAAGGAGACGACCCTCGCGAATCGCGGCTAAATTGGCGCGAAACCGGCGTAATAGGAATATTAAGGAAAACGTTGGCACGGAGTCTGGCTGCGGGCGAAACCTTCGGCTCCTTAAATAAAATTAACACACCGATTCACACAGAGACAACCAATACATATTACCCTACGGTCTCTCCTATTTCCTCACCCGAACGTACAGAAACCTCGCTGATACCGTCCCCCGCTACCTCTGCTTCTGCAGAACTTTTCGACTCCCCGCGAACTCCTTCTCCTCTTTCTCCCGAACCCGCTATACCTCAGCGGGCCCCTTCCCCTCACTCCTCTGTTTCCTCTGTGGACGCCGATTCTCCGCGGAGCCCTTCTCCCTTTCTTCCCCCTACTTCTCCCGAACGCCCTGATCCACCTAGATCTCCGTCTCCGGCTCCCTCAACATCCTCGAGGATTCTCCTCCCTCATTCCCAACGTCCTCTGTAAATAGGGAACATCCGGAGGAGTTCGAAGTAATAGATATCGGCGACGACGATTCCGAAGAATCAGAATCGCCTGCCAAGCTCTCATACGAGCAATTTAGAGCTTGGTTGATAAATCAGCTCCCAGGGATACGAGAAGTCCCTGAGGGAGCTTTCACAATTGGTCCAGGCCCCGTAGACCACGAGGCCTTACGAGAATTTTTAGAGACCACTGATAGGAATAACATCATCCCCTGGTATGTTCCCGGGCGCAAATATCCTTCAGCCGTCCCTGCACACCTTGTCCTACGAACTTATCCCCCCTCCACCGCCAAAATTACCGAACTCTCATAAACTAGCATTCTTACTCACACGCACATACATGGACACAATTTTTATATATCTATTATCGTTTAAATTATTGTAACCACCAATCGGGACCCTAAAATCTAAACAATAACTCTTTCCCCTTTCTGCCCCGATTGAAGACCTCCGTATCTATGTATCACCCGCGACCCATACACATACACTCACACTTTCATTAGCGAACATCTCTAATTATTATTTATATTATCATTATGTATAGAATTTTGTTTGCTGCATTATTAGAAATAAATTTATAATTGTAACGTAAATGGTTTCTGTTTTAATATAACCCGTTCCCACTCATTCCCGTAAACCGAGATCGCACAAGGTCCCATCCTGCGCAAAAGAGATTAAATTCTCTTGCCGAAAAGGGACCACTGAGCGAACGGCCCTTTAAATAGAGTAAGAGCGACCCTTGCGGTCGTTGACCTATTTGGGCCCAGACGTTCGTTCGGGTCGAACAGATGGATAGTCTGCCGTCGTTCGAAGATAAATTTAGTTACGTCCTTCCTTTCAACTTTTCCTTCCTTGAGTCTGGACGTAACAATGATATACTTGATGTGCATATACCAGGTGTCCCATTTTAAAGGACCCACTCAAATATCTCATTGTCAGAAACACTGCGTTAAATCGAAAAATGTTTCCTACAAAAGTTGTAGGGTTTCGAGGGGGACATAACATAGTAATATTCATTTGACCTTGGGCGGGGATATTCTGAGATATTTGAGTGGGTCCTTTAAAATGGGACACCCGGTATAATACTTATTTATTAATAATTAGAAATTACACACAATTTAGAAGTCAGACTCTTGCATAGCAGTGGTTTTAACAAGAAGTAAGTCGCAGCAGCAAAAAGGCCGGAGGGAAAGCCGAACGCAAAAAGAACTAGATAATAAAGGCCGGACACAGGTCCTTATAACTAGCGGTGACTAGTGTTACTAGCAGTTTGGCGCGCAAATGAAAAATATAGAATTATTATTTCAATACTATCTTTTCCAGTAATTCATAGTCTTCATAATGTAATTTTTGATTCGTTTTTTGAAATTTTTATATAAGACATGGAATCATGTGTTAACAAATTTTAAGGTTTATATCTAATACTTTTCTCTTATAATAATTTAAAAAGAAATATAAAGAATTTCAGAAACATTTTTTGTTTCTGTTGTAGAAAATCATCAATTATTTAACACTGTTTAATTTTTCTGTTTACAGAATGACATCAATGCTCCCATAGAAAAATAAATAATAAACCTAAGAAACCAAAAATAATCCCATTCCAAACGGTTGAAAAGCAGCACTAGAATTCAATCGGTCAAACGACGCAAAATATATTGAAATGGTAATAATTTTATGATAATTTTGTTTTAATGATAATTTTATTTTCTTATCTTTTTAATGAATAAATGCTTCATTATGTTAATGTTTTCTAATAGGTGGAATACCTTGCATCCATTGGAGGACGAAATGTAAAAGATATTATACATTTAGCATTTAAAGAGATTTTTACTACAAATATAGCCGTATCATTTACATGGATAGGCAAAGATAATAATAATAATCATTCTACAAAGGAAAAGTTATCGGATCTACGAATAATTGAAGCTTTATATGGTATGTCCACAAATATCTTTAAAATAATTTTCTAAAATATAATTCTGTTTTATTTGCTTTTATTTGTGTAAAGTAAATTAAAATGTTTTAATCTATCTTATATAATTATTGAGACATAGAATATATATTCTTTTTACGCGCAGTTTCAAATGTGTGTAGAAAAATTTGTTTGCTTTATTTTAAAATTGTTCTTGAATTTCTTTTATATTCCAAAATATATTATATATAAATCTATAATAAATTTATAACTAAATAAAGCGAATATTTTTTAAGTAATTATTAAAATAAGTATACTTTTATTATTTTAGATGCTGCTTCTGAACATTTAAAATTTACAATGGCTGAATTCAAATTGAATGTATCGGAGGCATTAAGATCAATTAAACAAAGATATCGACATCAACAGCGTATGCATTAAAGAAATTTAAATAATAATATACATGTATGTAGCATTACTATATAAAGAAGGCAAGAATTGTCTGTTATTACGTTTTAAATACTCTAACAATAAGTAAATTGAGTTTAAGTTTTATAAAGTTCCTTTTTTTTTGTTAAAGTTAAGTTTTATAAGGCTTTTTTTCTAAATTTTCATTAATTTTCTGTATAAGCTTCTATATAAGCTTATTTCCTAAATTTCAAATTAACTAATTAATAAGAACACTATATTATGTACTATATACCTATGTATATGTAAAAAAAAGATTTTATTTTGATTAAAAGTTTTTTTTTCATGGAATTCCCTGTCTATATAGATCCGTTTATATAATAAAATATATTTTTAATATAAATTGCTATATAAATTTTGTAACATTATGTAAACATATACATGTATATATGCTTTTATATATTATAATATTAAAATTTGTATAGTAATTAATTTGATAGTATATATTTTTTGCTTTTATAATTTTATCTGCACATTGCTTTCAACTTATGTGCATATCACCCTCAATTCACGCGCAAGTTTTGCAGCATCATGCAAGATATAGGCACAGTATATACAGTAGCGCAACTCGATTTTGTGTTGGCCAAAATGGAGTGCGCATGCGCGAAGTAAGCGAGTTGCCCAGTAGTGCCATCTGAACTCCTCTCTCACTCACTCTTACTTGTTTCGGTCTCTCTCAGTCTCATTTAAATGCCTTAACACATTTAAATGCCCTCTTTAATTGCGACAATAATTCTCATGCCAATTTGGAATAATAATTAGTAAGTATACAAAGCGGTAATTAAAATTAATTTTATCTCATTTTTTATAAAAACATTATTTATAGATTATTACTATATGTATTTTTACTATATTATATATGTATTATAATATTATTAATTATTTTATATAAAGTCTCTTTTGCTCTTCTGAGGTTCTTTCTTGTTTCTATCGAGGTGGATCGAGTAGCTGAGGTACAGACAGGTAAAGAATTTGGAAGAAAAAATAGAGATATTAGGTATATATATATATATATATATATATATATATATGTATATGCATATTTATAAAAATATTTTTTAAACATTTCTTTGTTTATCATAAATATATAATATATAATGTAATTTTTAGAATATCTACATTAAATCAACATGTTATTTTTAGGAAAACTAAAATACTTTTAATTTTATTTATTAATAAAATTTGTAATAAATATTTTATATGTGATTTGTAATAAATATTTTATATGTGATTTGTAATAAATATTTTATATGTGATTTGTAATAAATATTTTATATGTGATTATATTTTTGTTTCATAAATTTTATTTATATACTTCATATTAACATTATTATACAAAAATATATATTTAATAAATATAATTTTTTTATTTTATAAAAATATTGCATTTTATTATTTCTGGTTGTCACTTATTAGCGTGCAATTAAATTTTTGTATAATATATAATTTTATTATTTTGATACATATAATTAATAATACTATGATTTTTTTTATAACAATGTATATAGTTAATAATTTTTATATATTATATTTTCTTTTTTTTGCCTTTGTCTATTTTAACATTACACACGTCTCATATTATTTATTAATGATACGCTTTAGAAATTTTTATTTATTTTTTAACGTACATATTATAATAATTTTTATTTCTTTCTATTTTGTATTATTTTTGTTAAATTATATTATTCTGATATGTTAGTAATGACTGAGTTAGAAAGAGAATGAGTTGGAGAGAGAACAAACAAGAGTGTGCGAGAGAGAAGTTTAGATGGCATTACTGGGCAACTCGCTTATTTCGCACATGCGCACTCCATTTTGGCCAACACTAACTTCAAAGGCGCCGACAGAGAGTTGCGCTACTGTATATACTGTGATATAGGCGTGCAATATGCTTGTTGAATATGCGCTCATCTTGCATGCTTATAACGAGATGAGATCGCGCGCAAAGTGTGCTAGCATTTGCTATCACTATGACGACGCACTTTGATAAAGTTTTGCTTGCGCAGTATGACCCGCTTTTGTACGTGAGTTGCTAGGTATTTGCGCGCAAAATGTTTTCTGGGTAATTTGAACGCTGCTATAATTTAGATTTTATATTTGTATATTACAGACAACGTAGCTTGAAAATCAACTCCGCTGTTGTCCATCGGTGTCAGTGAGTAAGATAAACTTTTATTTAATTTTGAGATAATGGATTAGTAGGTATACTAGGAGAGTTCTAACTCAGGGACAATGAGGGGGGTGAGGGGCGAGGGAACCCAGGGCGAGGGGGAATGACGTCACGCGGGAGGCGTCCGCGATGTATCGCAAGGGGTCCGCGGGGAGGGGGAGGCGTCCGCGAGGTTAGGGTCCGCGAGGAGGCCGCGGGGAGGGGAAGGCGTCCGCGATGTACCGCGAGGGGTCCGCGGGGAGGGGGAGGCGTCCGCGATTTTGGAGCCGGGTCCGCGAGGGGTCCGCGGGGAGAGAGGAATCCGCAAAAGACCGCGTGGAGCTTTGCCGGCGAGGGGTTCGCGGGGAGAGGGGAATGCGACGGAGATGACGCGAAGGAGAGCGCGAGGCGCACGTGAGAGAGATGTCGCGAGAGAGACGCATGCGAAGGAGAGAGATAGCGGTCGCGAGATGATGCGGCGATGGAGAGGTAGCGAGATGATGCAGCGAGGCGTATATGCAAGAGCGAGAGAGATAGCGGTCGCGAGATAGTGCGAGGTAGCGCAGCGACAAGATGACGCGAGGCGTTCGCGAAGGAGAGCGCGAGGCGCACGCGACACAGATGACGCAAGCGAGGCGCATATGCAAGAGCGAGAGAGAGATGTTGCGAGATGATGCGGCGATGGAGAGCGCGAGAGCTGATGCAGCGAAGGGAACGCAAAGAGAGAGGCGTTCGTAAGAGAGAATTTTTTTTTTTAATTAATATTTTTTTTCTTTTAATATTTTTTTTTCTTTTAATATTTTTTTAAATTAATAAGATTTTAATAGGAGGAAAGGAGAGAGGACTTATTCTAAAATAAATACATTTATTTAATATTTAAAATAATGTTTATTTATAAAATAGGTATGTGTATACATGTGTGATGTGTGTGTGTGTGTGTGAATTCAAAATATAAAAATGAAAATATATGAAATATAAGAAAAACAACAAAGAAAAATATAATATATGAATATATAATACAGAATATAGGAATATAATGAATATAAGAATATAATATAAAAAGATATAAAAAGAGATATATTAATAATAAAATATAAGATTAAGATTAAAATATATATGTTAGGGAGGGCGGCGGTTCCATCTTCTTACGGTAACCATTATACGATGGTCTCTATCTACCAGTCTACTGAAACAAAAGTAAATTTATTATTAATTTTAATATATATTACAAAAATAGATTAAATATACTTACAATATTATCAATCATTAAAATCTTCGGGAACGAGTCCGAAAAGTTCATCGGACGGTGATGATGGTGATGATGGTGATAGTGGCGATGGTGGTGATGGTGGTGATGGTGGTGATGGTGGTGATGATGGTGATGGTGTTGATGGTAGGTTGAATTCTGCTGCATAGAAATTATGAAGTCCCCAGCGCGAGTATAGGTGTTCTGTATAAGATTTTTTTAAACCGATCTCTCGACTTTGTATCGCTTGCACGATCGAACTCACTGGATTATTTCCCGATATCGCTGGAACACTGACACCAGGTTCGAAAAGTCTGCGTAATGAGTACTTTAAACCCTCGAGGCGTGCAATTCGAGCGCGAAGCAATGCATAATAATAATCTTCCAAATGTTCACAATCAATTTGTTTTTGCTCTTCCATCAATAACTCGATACACGTGTCACATTGATCCTCCCACACAGCGCATTCTCTTTTCGAATCCACCCAAAGGAAATGACTCCACAGATGCCGTTCTAATGCTTCGATTTCCCCCATATTGTTCGCCATTTTTCGATACACATGGAATGTTCTTAATTAATCACTAATATATATACTCACTATAATAGTTTATGCAAGTTTATTTTGTGCAAATAGGACACAGATTGCACGATAGTATTTGGGATATTGAACCTCTACACTCACAACATCTATCTCCCAAAAGATAAACGTATTTTTCAGTTTCATGTTCACGCACAGCACAAGCATGCGTGTACAAGTCATTAACTCGCAGGAAACACGCTGTGCAAAATTTATCATTATAAACTCTATAGTAAAAAGAAATGCAACACATTTTCAGTAGCTCATCAATGTTTCTAATGTCTGTCGGTTTTAAACGTTTCACGCGTTTATCAACACACTCACTGCAATCACTATCATAATCAGAATCTTTTAAAATTCCTATGTCATCATCGGATGATTCTTCATTGTTCACTTCTTCGATATCCATGTCTTCCTCTTCATTGTCCGCTTCTTCAACATTTATTTCAATGTCTTCATCATTGTCTTCATCAATAACCACATCTTCATCACTATCTTCTATATTCATTTGTTTCTTCTCACTTGCACTTCGTCCAGGACACTTTAACTCGTCAAATGCTGAAAACTTTATGACGGTACACATATTATAATGTTACTCCCCTCATGATTTTAATTCTACATCTCTCTTGTTCTAACTGGAGTATCATGTCTCGGCTAGCTCATCACTTTTTACATCACCAGAGAGCGAAGAAATAATTTTGTCAGCTATATCTTATTGGGAAAGAAATAATTACATACAGTTTAACAGTAAAATAATTTTTATTTGTTACAAGCATTATGAAGAATATCTTTTACAGCACAAGCTAATAATTCACAATCAATAAGTGAATCGCTGTCAAACATAGGGCTTTCACGTATCATTTTTGCGGCATTGCTCACATCGCAGATATTATCAAGTTGTAAAATATTTACAAATTGTTTAAACTTTTCAGTAACAATATGCAGATTTTCACACAACCAGGAATACATATGATCTATACATTTTTTAAATATTTACAAATTGTTTAAACTTTTCAGTAACAATATGCAGATTTTCACACAACCAGGAATACATATGATCTATACATTTTTTAAAATTAAATAAACATAATAAAGTTGATGATTTCATGTATAAAGTATTATTAGATGATGTAATCTTTATAATTTTTGAAGTAGACATGTCAACCAATTCAAGTGTCAGATCACAAATCCATAGCGGAGTTTCAGTTAGCCGCTCAATATCAGCTCGTTTCTACATTAGCGATTTCCATGTTTCAATAGGCAATATTATTTGATTGCATCGATTATAGCCAATAGCCAATTCCACATAAGATATAACTCCAACGCTGATTCCTATTTCCAAATACTTGTATGACGTAGCAGTCAGGGCGTATCTTCTTCCAAGTATACGAACCGCAAATCAATTTCAAGCGTTGATACAATTGCGTAATCCGTATGTGACAAAATCACAATTAACCGATTTGCAAAAATGTAACACAAGCGCCAATGTTTGGCCGCTATGACATCATCCTCAGATGAAATATTAGATGTAAAATAATGCAACATATCCAAAATTTCAAGCGCCAATGTACGGCTGCTATGATATCATACCCAGGTGTTCAAAACGTACGTAACAAAATCACAAGAAAATGCAACATAATTAAAATTTTCGAGCGCCAATGTATGACCGCTCTCATCTTGAGATGAATCTCGCGAAATGTGCAAAAATGTATCAATTTCAAGTGCCAATGTACGGCTGCTATGATATCATCCCCAGGTGTTCAAAACGTATGTAACAAAATCACAAGAAAATGCAACATAATTAAAATTTTCGAGCGCCAATGTACGGCTATTCTCATCTTGAGATGAATCTCGCGAAATGTGCAAAAATGTATCAATTTCAAGGTCGATGCATCATTCGTACGTAATAAAATCACAAAGTTAAGTGCAACATACTTGAGTGCCAATGATCTCTACAATCAAATAAAAATGATGGTAAAGAGGCATACTATGTCAGTATCTTTGTCAGAGGTTCAAGAAGTGCATCTCAAGTAAAGAAATATGGCACAATTGGAAGCAAGTTTGTTGGAGCAATCCGCAAGGGTGAATTCGGTGGAAGAATATATTGTGTGGGAGCAGCAATGTGACGAATACATCGAATCACTGGAAGAACAAAGTCGAATAAAACGTCCACGATTACCGATCGGAGTTCGACAATCGCTTGTCTCCCAAATCGCGCGTCTCGAAGGGTTGAAGAATTCGGTACGCAGACGTTTTATACACGCAGGTGCTGGAAGCAGTTCGCGAGACGTCGGACTCATATGGCGAGAGATTGATACGGCGTTCGAGAGCCGCATCTTGACTGGTGCGGTGATAAACAGCAATCACATCGAACCTCGTCAATTTCTAGAGGAGGCCAAAGACATTGTGATCGGACACGTGCAAAAAGTGTTGCAAAAACACACTGGTGTGAAAGTGAACACTATGTTTAATGGTGAGTTTGTATCGGGTGATAAACGCGCTAATAAAACTATCAATACGAAAAACTGTGAAATCTTTCGCACGTCTGATTTGCGCGAATGGTACGATCAACGCGCTATGGAGCCCACGCTAGCATCTCTCGAAGAATTTCAGGAACGCGATAGTGATTGGACATTGTCGCGAATAATCAATTTAATTGTAAATATAAACAAGTATAATCCAATGCGTGCGGGATGTCACATTAAATTACCGCGAGAAATAATGATGAAGAGAGCAGTGATTAACGTGAAATCAAAAGACACTGCATGTTTTGCGTGGGCTGTGGTCGCTGCACTGTATCCCGCTGAAAGAGACGCGGTTCGCAAATCTATGTATCCACATTACACAACAGTGCTGAATCTCCAGGACATTGAGTTTCCGATGACGTTGAATCAAATTTAAAAATTTGAACATTATAATGACATTTCGATAAATGTGTACAGTATCGAAGAAAAGAACATTGTCCCGATACGTCTCTCGGAGGAAAAGAAAGACAGACACATCAACTTGTTGTACATGCAAGACAGCAATAGCGTTGGACATTTCGCCTGGATAAAGAATCTATCCCGGCTTGTCAGCTCGCAATTGAGCAAAGACAAATGTAGAAAATATATCTGTGATCGGTATGTATATTTATTGCAAATTATATATTAAATAATCATAAAATAATTATAAAGTGTTTATAATTGCTATTATCTTTTACAGATGCTTGCATTATTTCGGGTCTGAGGACAAGTTGCAGACACATATGGTAGACTGCGGAGAGATGAATGACTGCGCTATCCGATTACCGAGCGATAAGGACAAGTGGCTCGCGTTCAACAACTTTAATCGCAAAGAACGACTTCCTTTTGTCGTATACGCAGACCTCGAATGTGTGCTGACAAAGACGAATAAGAAGGAAGAAGAAAAGAATTTATACCAACATCACCAAGTATTTAGTATAGCATATTATGTACATTGCTCATATGACGATTCGTTATCCGAGTATTATTCTCGCCGTAGTGTAGATTGCATTTCGTGGTTTTCCGAACAACTTAAAAATTTAGCGATACGCGTAAAGAATATTTTAGCAACTAACGTCCCCATGGTAAATTTAACATCTGACGAGTGGGAAAAATTTCATAGCGCGACGCATTGTCATATATGTGAGAAACCATTCATGCAAGATGACGATACACGCGTACGCGATCATTGCCATCTGACCGGGCGGTGCAGAGGTCCCGCGCACTCAAATTGTAATCTAAATTATAAAAACTCTTTTTGTATTCCAATAGTATTTCACAATTTATCCGGTTATGACTCACATTTCATAATTAAGGAAATAGCTACAGCGTTCGAAGGGGGAATCGAATTACTTCCAATAACTAAAGAAAAATATATATCATTTACAAAAACTGTCAATAGTACCAACGATGACAAAGAGAGGAAAGCTTGCATAAAATTACGATTTATCGATTCATATAAATTTCTCACGACAAGTCTTGATAAATTGGCATCTTTTTTGGATAAAGATAAACTCAAAATTTTACATTCAGAATTTAAAAATTTATCTACCGAAAATTTACTCGAATAACATCGGGTACATCAACTCCCCGAGTTCTGGGGAGTTTCCCCAGTCTCGGGGAGCTCTCTCATGTTGGGAGGAGGGGGCCCACTTCCTCTATAGAGCTTCGGCTCGTATGTGATAGAGGATGGCGACCTTGAATACAAACGCCCGGTGGCATGGCACCGTTGGGGGTTGGACATTGCACAGCGCCTTTGGCGCTGTCCTCCCTCCATACAGTTTGCGGCCTCGGCCGCGGGGTTCCTGTTCCGTCGTCTCGGGGGGGGTGTTTTCGGGGGTTTTTCTCCCGGGGTATTCCCCCGGGGTCTCGGGGTGGGTGCTTTTGCGGCGGGGGCCGCGGAGATGGGTGGCCATCCGTGACTACCCGAGGGGCTTTGCCCGGAGGGTTTTCCCGAGGGGCATCGCCCGGAGGGAGTCACGGTGGTCGGTCGCCGGGGTCGCTCGGACGTTTCCGAAGCGGGGCCCGGCGACGAGAGGAGCCACAGGGTGCTGGTTGGGGGTCTCCAGGCTGGGTAGCCTGGGTCCCCGTCCCAGCGTCCCTGTGGTTGGCCGCGCCCGGGCCACTCGGACGTACTCCGAGCTCGGGCCGGGACGGCGGAGTAGGCCACGCGTGGTTACCCGAGGGGCTTTGCCCGGAGGGGTTACCCAAGGGGCATCGCCCGGAGGGTGCCACGCGGACCTGCCACCGGGGCCGCTCGGACATATTCCGAGGCGGGACCCGGCGGTGAGCGTAGTACTCCTGGCCGGTCAGGACCGTTTCCCGTCCCGAACCGGCCGGCTGGGAGAGGCGTTGTCCCTTCCACCGGACGTGATTACCGGTGGGGGGGACGCGCTGGTCGCCACAGCGTATAGAGCAGGGCCGGGGAGCGGCGACCCTGTCCGAAGCGTCCGTGGGGCCCCCCGGGTGGCGCCGCCCACCGCGGTACCCGCATTGTCGGAGGTGCGGGACCCCTGAAAACCCGTGTGGGCGTTAAAACCCACACGGGTGTGTAAGGGGCTCGGGGTCTGGCCGGGGTGCGGTATCCCCCCGGCTGAAGACGTACGTCCCCACCCCGGGGGAACTTGGGGCTCGGCCTTGGGGTGTGCCCGGTCATGTTTCGGGGCACCTCTTGGCCGGTGAGGGTATACCCTGGGGGACAGGAGCCGCGGTGGGAAGTGGGAAGAACCACAATGAGTAGCAATGATAAACAAACGAGTATTGAGAATAGCAAGGAGGGATCACCGTTAGACACTAACGATGAAATGGGAGGCGGAGGCAATAGTCGCACTACGAGAAGTGGGATGAGCTCTGGAACCAAGACTGTCTCGGGTCTGGTGCAAGAGAATAAAAGGGACAGGAGTGCCAACAGGGGCAATCCCAAGGAGGAGACAGCAGCGGCCTTCATGGAGGTCGTTCTGGAGAGTTAGATTGGAGGGATGGGAGAAAGAGAAACTGAAAGATGGCTTTCATGCACCCATAAAGGCATCAGCTAGCAAGGAGGAAAACATTGGGAAACACAGTGCCAGAGTAGATTTACCAAAGAGAAGGAGTATTCGGCGTGCGGGACTATACTCGCTAACAAAAGTGAAAGTTCCATCCCTGTCACCGGCCTCGTCACGATACAGCACGGCGAATGTAACGGACGATGATGATACTGATGCGATGGAAGAGGAGGAGACAGTAGTTGGAAGAAAGAAGAAGAGGGTAATCTCGGACTCTGAATCAGAGGAGGAGGTGGATGCGATTGGAGAGGAGAAAAACCCCTCAGCTGACAAATGCAGAAAGAAGAGAGGAAGACCCCCGACTACGGGTGAATATGTAGGCTTGTATGCGGCTAAGCAAGAGTGCATAAGAGCAGAGAGAGAGGAAATGCATGCTCGAGCGGAGAGAGAACTCCTAGAGAACTGGACAGAGAAGAGGAATACCCGGGCAATGAAACTTCTTCTGGGAGAAAATCAGGAAGAAAAAGAGGAAGGAGGGGACGGACGATGCCTGGCAGATATGACTGCCAAAGAAATTGTGACGGAGCTGAATAAAGTTACGGCAGAGGTACTCAATATTGCATCCTTTAAAAAGGGATACAAGGATACCTCACAGAAGGTGTTGAGGGAAGTGGCTACGGTGGTGGGAATGGCTACGAGGGAACTCAGTCGTCGCACCCAAAATGAAGAAACACGTAAGTTGGAGGAGGAAAACCGCCAACTCAAGAGAGAGATGGAGGTAATGAGGCAAAAAATGGTTATGATCGAGGTAGAGATCCGAAACCTTAAAGAGTCGGGTAGGAACATTAAGGCGGGAGAGCTTGACCTCCCCTCTGTGACAACGCCTATGGATACGTCCCCGGTAAGAACGGAGAAGGGGAAAAAGATAGGAGACAAGGGGAAAGAACGAGGCTCCAGGACAATAATACTGGGGTCTAAAGAACAGAAAGAGGAACAAGCCCCGCTTGAACGAGTGATTGTAAATCGAATTGCTCAAATGATAGACGCAAGGTTTGCGGCTATCGAGGAACGGCTATTACCGGAGAGAAGTCTCCGCCCACCGCTCAGAGCAACAGGAGAGGGGAACGTAACTGCACCTAAAGTAGCATCGTATGCCAAGGTGGCAATGGTACCCAAAAAAGTCACAAAAGGGAAGGGGAAAGAAGTCGAGAGACTTCAATCCAAGGCAATGAGGGAGGTAACTCATCCTTGTCCCTCAATAAGAAATGAGAGGATACTTCAGCCTGACAGATCCACGAAGGAGACAGAATGGACTGAAGTTGGGAAAAAAGGCAAGAAGAAAAGAGTATCGGGAGAAGAGGATAAGACTATCCAGAAGAATAAGAAGGCCTCAACCTCAGAAACTGCCTTTCCTGAGAATGGAGGATCAATGGTAGCAAAAGAAGCGAACGACCCCAAGTCAATTAAGACAAAGGATCGACAAGAAACGAGGAAGGAAAGAGTGCAGCCACAGATGGAGGTCGTAAAGATTAAACCTCCGAAAAGAGCTGCAATAATGTTGAGCCTGCAATCGCAAGGGGAGGAAGCAATGGATACAGCGGAGGGGGCGGGCAAAGTAAGTAGGAGGACAGTGGGCGAAGTGGTGGCTACGGTGAGAGGAGAGGTAAAGCTGTCTGACTTCGGCATTGAGACCTTGAAGCCCAAGAGAACGATATCTGGGAACATTCTTTATGAAGTCCCCGGAAAAAATAACAAGGAAACGGCGGGCAAACTAGCGGAGAAGCTGAAAACTCTGCTGGAACCCAAAGGTGTCAGGGTCACAGTACCCAAAAAATGGGCTGAGATTAGGGTGTCCACCTTGGATGATGCCACCCAAATGGAGGACGTTGCAGCGGCGGTGGCAAAGGAGGGGGAGTGCCCCATTGAAGATGTCAAAGTGGGAAATGTCATTACATCTTTCAAGGATGGACTGGGCTGTTGCTGGGTCCGCTGCCCGGCAACAGCTGCCAGTAAACTATCGGGGAAAGGGCAGCTAAGAATTGGGTGGGTCAGTCCCAGGGTGGAGGCACTTAGGGCGCGACCTGTGCAATGTTATAGATGCATGGGAGTGGGCCACACAAGGGCCAACTGCCAGGCGGAGAAAGACCGAAGTGGCTCATGTTATAGATGCGGGGACACGGGGCAGCAGGTTGCACTGCGGCTGTGTGTTGCCTGTTCTGTAAAGATCATGGATTAAAGTCGGATCACAGATACGGGGGTAAAGCTTGTGGATATGCGAGCGTAAAGGAGTCGAGGGCTAAGAGTAACGTGGGGGCTAAAAAGAATAATACTGTCGCTAATAAAACTCCGGTTACACAGGATGCGATAATGGAAACGGGCCAGGAGGAGCTCGTGGCATCGCAAAGAAATGATGAGAGGCAATTACAGGCTTCTACAAACGAATGTTAACCACTCCGCGGGAGCACAGGACCTTCTGATGCAAACCATAGCGGAGTGGGGCATCCATCTGACGATTGCTGCGGAGCCGTATTACGTCCCCACCAGGAACAATTGGAAAGGAGACAGGAACGGACTAGTAGCTATAATAGGAGGAGGGGGACAAGACGCGCTACCGCTAACACAACTGGAAAGGGATACGTATTAGTCCAGTGGGGCGAACTCATGGTGGCGGGAGTTTACTTCTCGCCGAATGAACCTGCTGGCCAATTTACGAGGTTCTTAGACGAGCTGGCGAGGGAGATCAACCGTCATCCGCCGGCACCAGTGATAGTCGCGGGGGATCTGAATGCAAAGTCGACTGAATGGGGATCCCCTGTATCGGACGCTAGAGGAATGATGCTAACAGAGTGGTGTGATGAGATTGACCTCTTAATAATCAATAGGGGAACGGCTCACACCTGCGTGCGGCATAATGGCGGATCCATTGTAGATGTCACATTAGGATCGCCGAGAGCGGCGCGAATGGTGACGGGGTGGAGGGTAATGGAGGGATCGGAGACTCTATCTGATCATCGATATGTCAGAATGGAGATATCCGACCCCTCCCTTGGCAGCCGGCCAAAGGGATTGATCAGAGGAAAGAATCCTCCCCCGTTGAGATGGGCCTTGAAAAAGCTTGAGGCAGAGGCAGTCACAGCTGCAGCCGTTGCAAAGACGTGGGAAGAGGAGCCTGCGGAAGAGGAGCTTGATGCGAATCGTGAAGCAGAATGGTTCCGTAAAGCAATGGTGGACATATGCGATGCGTCTATGCCACGACTCACGGCTCCCCCAAGGAGGAACGGAGTGTACTGGTGGTCGCAGGACATAGCCCGATTGCGGGTAATATGCATAAGAGCGCGCCATCGGTACACTCATTGCCGGCGGCGTCATCATGAAGAGGAGGAGGAGGTTAGACTGCTGAGGGAGTACACTGAAGCAAGGGGGGCCCTGCGCCTTGCAATTAGGAAATCTAAGAGCGGGGCGTGGGATGAGCTCCTCGACGACCTTAATAGAGACCCATGGGGCAGGCCATACCTGATCGTAAGGAAAAAATTGCGAGCAGGTGGGCCACCTGTAACGGAAGGACTACAGCCGCGGGTCCTTAAGGAAATAGTGGGGACCCTTTTTCCAAAAGATGAGAGAGAAGGAAGAGCAGAGCTTTCGGACATACAAGAGGAAGAAGTCCGAGAAGACAACAACAACAACAATAATAACAATAATAATGGATGGACTGAAGAACTGGAAGTCAAGCCCATAGAAATGATGGAAGCGGTTAAGAAGATGAAAGCGAAGAATACCGCCCCGGGCCCAGACGGCATACCGGGGAAAGTATGGGCAATAGCCCTTAAAACCCTGGGTGGAAGGATGATGCGGTTATTCACGAACTACCTCAGAACAGGAAGATTCCCGACTATATGGAAGGAGGCAGGACTGGTCCTCATCCAGAAGGAGGGGCGCCCCTCAGCATATTGTCCTATCTGCCTCCTTGATGAGGCGGGAAAGCTGCTTGAGAGGATAGTAGCATCCCGCCTCAAGAGGCACTTAGCGGGGGTAGGACCAAACCTGGCGGAATGCCAATATGGCTTCCGGGAAAACAGGTCCACTGTGGATGCGATTTTACGTGTCAAGGAGATAGCAGAGGAGACGATTTCCCAGGGTGGAGTGTTGTTTGCAATAAGTTTGGACATATCAAATGCATTCAACTCTCTACCCTGGGAATGCATAAGAGAGGCGCTGAGGCACCATCGGGTGCCCCAATATTTGCAAAGGGTGATACATGATTACCTCAGGGATAGGAGGATCACATATAGGGGGAAATATAAGAAGGAACACCATGAGGAGGTTAACTGCGGGGTTCCGCAGGGGTCGGTCTTAGGACCACTCCTGTGGAACCTCGGCTATAATTGGGTGCTGCGCGGGGCTCTTCTCACGGGCGTGCATCTGGTGTGCTATGCAGATGACACGCTGGTGCTCGCCCGTGGGAATTCTTGGGAGGAAGCTGCTAGAAGAGCGAGAGGAGGGGCGGCTCTGGTGGTCAGGAGAATAAGAACTCTGGGGCTGGAGATGGCATTGCATAAGACGGAGGCCATATATTTAACAGGGCCTCGGAGAGGCAAGCCACCCCAACCTTACATAGAGGTAGAGGGAGTTCGAATAAGTGTGGGTAATAATATGAAGTATCTGGGCCTCACACTGGACAGCCTCTGGAATTGGAGGGAGCACTTTCATCGCTTGGCTCCCCGAATAAGGGGGGCAGTCAATGGAATAGGCAGACTGTTGCCCAATATCGGGGGGCCAAAGGAGAAGATGCGCCGCCTCTACATGGGGGTGGTGGGTTCGATGGCGTTGTACGGCGCCCCGGTATGGAGCGGAGCCCTGACCGTTGGCAGCGAAAAACTTCTGCACGAACTGCAGAGGAGGCTGGCGATCAGGGTCATCCGGGGCTATCGAACTATCCCGGGAGAAGCGGCATGTGTGGTGGCGGGTTCCGTGCCCTGGACCATACTGGCGGAAGCGTATAAATCTCTATACGCTATGAGAAAGGACCTCCAAAGTAGGGGAGTCAAGCTAACACCACGAGGAGTGGAGGTGCAGAGGATGCGGGCTCGAGAAAGAGCTGTAGAAGAGTGGAAGGAGAGGCTAACTCACCCAAGGGCGGGTTTTCGAGCGATCGAAGCAATCCGGCCGGTACTGGCAGAATGGCTGGACCGGCAACACGGTGATCTCAGCTACAGAGTGGTGCAGGTGCTCACGGGACACGGTTGTTTTGGTGAGTACCTGCACCACAAAACAGGGAGAGAGGCAAACACAAGATGCCACCATTGTGAGGATAGGCTGGATACTGCGCAGCATACGGTTGAGCACTGCCCGGCATGGGAGGAGCAGCGACAGGCATTAAGGGGAACGATAGGACGGGGACTTTCCCTGCCAGAAACGATTAAAGAAATGCTGGAGACGGAAGAAAAGTGGAGGGCGGTCACCTTCTTCTGCGAAGAGGTGATGACGATGAAAGAAGTGGCCGAGAGGGAGAGAGAGAACGACCCTGAGGCGGATCCTAACAGGAGGAGGAGAGGTGGAGCAAGGCGCAGAGCCTTTGGTGCTGCTGCGGCCAGGATTCAATAGTAGAAGGAGAGGAGGTGTGTGTGCGAGCAGCGGGATGGGGGGAGACATTGATCGATCCGTCGATTGTCTCCTCTCATCCCGCTGGGAGCGGCCCTGTCTTTCGGGACAGAGTCGCTCTCATTAGAGGGCCCCCGTGGACTGCGACTGGATCCTGACCCCCTTTTGGGGGCGGAGGGGGTGCAGTCTGCGGGGGATTGAGTTGGAACGGGACGGAGAGGACAGGGGCTGCCGAAAAGGTAGCCGGTCTCCCCTCCCTCCCGTAATGAGAGGCTCCCTGTTTGGAGGGAGTCTCCCGGAGGGGACCCCCTGTGCTGACGCCGAATCCTAACCCCCACGGGGTCGGAGGGAGCGGTAGCATAGGGGGCCGGGGGGGCCGCAGGGTCTTAGGAACCCCCGTTGAGCTTGATATCTGACAGCCAAAGATCTTATTCTAATTCTTCCGAAACATGGACGCACTCAAGTTTTGCAATGCCTTCGACAAGTTCTTGCTGGGAACAAATATCTAATGTACAATCTAACTCTAAACAATCTGTACTATCACCATCTACTCGGCCAAAAAAAAATCGTAGTAGTAAGATGATGAAGTTGGAAAACATCAAAAACAAAAAAAAATATTCAATTTTATTGATCAAATAAATCATAAAGAAATTGAAGAAATAAATGATGCATTAGCAAACTTTTTTTTTGGGTGTAATATACCACTCAGCGTCGTAGAGTCTGATCATTTCAAAAATTTTGTTGCTAAGCTTCGTCCAGCATATTCATCTAAATTACCGAATCGCAAAGTATTGTCTAGCACATTGCTAGAAAATGCATAACAACGCTAGATCACTAAATATATATTCGGCACTGTTAATAGATGGCTGGAAAAATTCATCTAGCAATACAAAAACAGTAGTATGTATGCTTCATAATGTTGGAGGTTCTCAAGCTTTTCTAAATGCTTGGGATTTGACTGGAAATTCAGAAACAGGAGAAAAATTTACTGAAATTGTTAATGAGTCAATTCAATTAGCCAAAGATGTTTATAATACAACAGTCTATGCTGTAGTGTCTGATAATGCTTCAGCTATGCTTAAAATGGGTCGAACAATTAAAATATGGCATTCAAACTGCAATTCACATACGGCTAATTTGTTAGCAAAAGACGTATTGGATGAAGATTGTACAAAAAATGTTATTACTATTTTAAAAGAATTTAAGCAATCTTATTTTGAAAGAGCATTAGTCGATAACAAAGGCTCTCGAATAAAATTACCTTGCGATAAGATGGTGTTCATATAGAGATTCGTATGTTTGTCTAATAAAAAACTTAAACATTATGAAGAATCTCATTGTTAATGATCCAAATTTCAAGAAAATTAAACAAAATGTGAAATCTCTAATTTTTGATGACAATTTTGCTGATCAAGTCAGAGAATATATTTTATTGTTCGATCCAATTTGTATACTGATAAACAGAACGCAAAGTGCAAACTGTTCTGCTGCAGAAGCTACAAATTTATGGTTAAACCTTAAATTTCCACAACAATTTGCGTATTTAAATTCAAAACTAGAACATCGAAGAACAATGGCATTAAATGTATATACATTGTCAGCATTTTATCTTCATCCTGTTTATTATAAGAACGCTGATTCAAGACTTCTACCACTACAACTGGAAAAAATGCATGAATTTTTACTTGAAAATTTGGATACTGAAGGCATTAACAGTTTACATAATTTTAAGGAGAATACTGGAATATTTAAAACACTAAATGAGAAAAACGTTGTAGACCCGATAGTATTTTGGAATATGTCAAAAATAAAGCATCCAAGCCTCTCTGAAGTGGCTATAAAATTAATGCAATTACCAGCTGCATCAGCACAGATAGAAAGACTTTTTTCCAGTTGGTCATACGTTCATTCTTCAATCAGAAATAGATTAACTTTTGAACGCTCAAAGAAACTGCTTCATATATATTTTTCGTTGAAACTAATTGATAAAAATGAAAGTGATGACTATTAAAAAAATGTTCATATGTGATATGATTATGACTGATATGTAATATATGATTTGTTTTAGTTTTATTAGAGTCTAGTTTTCATGTTGTTTCAAAGTTTTTATTTTTATTTTATATATAAATTTTAAAAATTTATGTTCTTTGGAAAAATGTATGTTCGTGGTTCGTGTCCATTTAACCTTTTGTATTATTACTTTTAAAATAAAGTAATATAAAGTTTGTCCAGTTTATATAATTTTGTTAGTAATTTAGGCTATTTTTTATATTGTTTACATTCTTTACGTTTTTATGTAAAAAATGTAAAAAATAAATAAGGTAAACAATTAATTTTTTACGCGTAAAAAATTACGTAAAGAATGGACGTAAATTATACGGCACATCACTGACCAGGCATCATCCAATATATATTCCCGGTGCTGTTTCTTCGGCCTTTATCACGCCTATCTTATTACGATTCGTTGCCGCTTGTATTATCGTTTCGCTACGCGGTTTTAATTGAATTTTATTGTACGGTCGTAATTTTAATATGGCGTTTCCTATTTGAATCTCCTGTTTTTTGTAATCGCACGTGACTTGTTGCTTTTGTAGAAAATCGATTCCTATGATCCCTTCGTATTCCATTGGGAAGTCGTCCTTTACGACATAAATCGCGTGTTTGATTTTTCGGTTGCCTAAATCGATAGTCGCGTAGAATTTTCCTATTGTTCGCGCTTTATGCCCGGTTATGCCGATCAAAGTAATTTTGTCGTTGTATATCTCGGTTTCACCTTTCAGATGTTTAACTTTTATTAGAGAGACAGTAGCTCCAGAATCGTAGAGCATGTTTATCTTGCCGTTCTTTACTTCGCGTATAGGTAGAGTTATTAAATTCAGGCTCGCTGCTCCACGAGACGTCTGTCGCACGTGAGTCACCTGATATTCTATCGCGCGTGTCTTTTTATTCTTTTCTTCTTGCCGTTCTTCCTCGTCACTGCTATACTCGGATTCGGTATCTCTTTTTCGTGATTGCGGTTTCTTACGGTTTTCAATTTTATTTATGCTTCGCGATTTTTTATTATCGATTCCCTTATCGTGGTCCGGTGTATTTGTTTTCGGCCTTCCATTTAAAGTCCAACACTCGTCGCGATTATGTCCGCGTTTTTTGCAATAATTGCAGAATTTCTCTACGGTATTTGCGGGAGGGGGCTTGTCCGGTTTTGGGAACGCGTATTTACTGCTGCGGCAATCGCGTCCGTAATGTCCCGATTTTCCGCATTTATAACATTGCGTGGTTTTATGTTGACCTTGTCGCGGTTGTTGCCCAGTTTTGCTTTGCGATGCATTTGTCATTCGCGACGCGTTAGATCCTATTAACTTTTCTTCTGCGGTTGCGCCCGTTATCGCTTCTTGGAGTGTTGTGTATCGTTGTGATCGCACGAGTATTTTCAATTCGTTACGTAACCCGAATTGGAAATTGAGTAATGCTTGGCTTTGTATGGTTTCTAGAATAGCACGCTTATAGGTGCTCGAACGCTTTTCTCCCTCAATCATTGAGCTATATAATTTCCTGGCAAGTTTGTCGACGCGTTGTCCGAAACTCTGTGCCGGTTCGTTAAAGTTTTGCTTGAGCGAATTGAACTCGATTTGTAAATGCGCTGTACTCCGCTTACTTTGATAAGAATTTTCTAGTTGGTCTTTCAATTCTTCGAACGTTTGAATGTCTCGTGTCTCGAAATCTTGCATGGCTTTTCCCCGTAATTTAGTAAATAATATTCCTTGAATTAACGCTTCCTCGTCATCGGGGTGAATATTTTTAATTACGTACGTACAGGAGTTTAAAAATTCTTGTAATCGGGTTCGCGTTGTGCCGTCGAACTCCGGTATCATTATTCGCGCCTCCTTTAGTGACATGTACCGTTGTGAGGCATTCCGCCGATTTCGGATGTCACGCTCGATTCGTCCGTAAGCCATACGAGGCTCGTGCTCTTCGTCCGAATCTCGATCATAAGCGCGTTCGCGGGATCTAATCTGCCTATTGTAGCGCCTATCCGCTCCCTGTTCGCGTAGATTCCGTCGATCTCCTGCGTCTCGATTGCGAGGGTAGTCGCGGTGATCACGTTGATTATTTCTGTCTCGCTCGGGAGTGAGTTCGCGTAAATCGACTGTCGCATCTCTCTTCCGCATCTTGATTACGGGTGTGTTCACGGAGATGTCGATTATCGCGGTGCCTATTTGCATCCCGTTTGCGTGCGCGTTCGCGGGAGCTTTGACGACTGTCATCTGATCTCTCTCCGCCTGACCTCGAATCGTACATTTTATTTATTTCTGTCCGCATTTCAATTCGTAGGTCTCGTAGGCCTTGTAATACGTCGCGCATCAAAGGGTTTTCCTCTTTCGCGTTGTTTTCGACGGGTGTCCTATGTTCGGCGGATGTCCTGTGTACGTCGACTTCTACGCGATGTACGTTTCCGCGCTCTATAGTTTCGCGTAGGCGACCAATTTCGCGGTCTACAGCACCCATGGATACGTCCGCTGCACCATTTGGTGGAGTGTGCATAACCGACATGTTGTCTTCGTTAGAGTCAAAATCGCTACTATCGTACGTAGTTGACCATCCGCTTTTCTGCGACGCGTTGCTAGGGGTTTGGCTTGCGCGTATTTTAATTTCTTTTATATTTTCGTTATTACCGTCGGTTCGCGTCTTTAGTATACTTTCGTCAAAACTATCGAAGGGGAATTCGCGTTTAACAATGACGTTCGCGGGTAATTCGTCTTCGTTTTCGCTTGAATATTCGTTCTCTAATTTTCTACGAACTCGCTCGAGTCTTTCTACAGTTAATGGTAACGCTTGAATCGCTCGTTTGGCTGAGTCGCTATGTAACCAAGATTTGTTCGCTATCGGTTTCGGGGATGTCTTGTTCCCTTCCGACATTCACGCAGAAATATTATAAGGATCGGACTTACAGTATTACGGTTCGCATCGTTACGCTCTTTATCGCTCGGTACGGCTTGGCTGCTGCTACTGCAACTCGATCGCTCGTGGGCTGATAACGGCTGGCGGCTCGGTGCTCGTGCTTGACACGGCACGTCGTCGCTCCGTGATGATGCGTTGTCCGTGAGATTGTCGCAGGTCGGCGTTGTCCTTGGGACGTTGGCGATCCTACCCGATTCTCAGCTGCTTGCTTATCGCTCTTCGTACTGCTTGCGTTGTCCGTCCTTCTCTCTCACTGCACTGTGGCTTCTGCTTATTTCCATCAGCTGTTTTTCTAACTGACGTGCCTGCTTCCACACGTTGTGTATGTGTGTATTGCGGGTCTTAATTTATTGTATGCTGCTTTCTGTGTTATCCGTTGATTATTTCGACGTGCCTGATTTTTCTAATACTTTTGTATTGTTTTCAGGTCTTCAGGTTCCTGCTGGTCCTGGCGGTCCGTCGGCACAATCCCACCGCTGCCACCAAATTGTTGTGTGCCTCGAGCAAGGCACTGGGGTTGCGTCGAATAAAGGATGAGGATCCTCGGGTCGATCAGGACTTCGCAGAACGTTAGGAGGATTATACTCTTTTCTTTTCGTTAAATACACTTTTATTGGGGATCGAATATGGTTTCACTTTATTTCTCGTCCTTTCTTTAATTATATATTCGCGTTAACCAAACATTCGATGTTTGGTTAACGAGCGTATATTCGTATTCCTCTCAATAATTTAGATCTTTATTAGTGAGTCTCGTTCTGATGTTCCGGGTTCTTATTAGCGACCACGTCTTGATGTTTAGGAATTGTATTCGAGACTGCCTTCGCGGGCGGGCTCTCCGTCTTATATCTTCTTTTGTTCTTTGATTTTCAACGGGCGAGGCCCTTGGAAACAAGTCCCCGATTGGTTAACAATATTCACGCATTTTTGGTCTAAATGCAAGCGAAGCAGGTCGAACTCCCTGGCCTTCGCTTGCAGCTCGCGATTTCCGTGCTTCGTGCGTATTTCGCTGCGTTAGCGTTTTCGTTCGACGAGCGTTTGGCGAGAGCGCTCGTTTATAAGTAAAAATGTTTTACAATATTATTATTCCTAATAACTACTGGTTATAGTTCGGGCTATAATACGACCAACCAAGCGTCTCGGGATCCCAGAACGCGCGCGCGACCATTTAAGGCTAAATAGAATGCTTCATTATAGAATATACTTGATCACGAATTCTAACAATTAGTAATATAAATTATAAATCATTATCAAAATATGTATACCTATATCCAATACTAATATTAGGAGTTCTATGCTTAACATTTAAACGCGAAGAATCATGAAATAGTAATTGTTGAGGAGAAGATTCCATAGACCATAATCAGCAACTTTAAGCAATGCGATATAATGCTATGCGCCATTAGCTTATCATATTTATAGAATCCTGTTTACGCTAATTATCATACAATAATTAAATTTGAGATATATTATATATATATTAATTCCTTGTCGAAATTCTTATTATTAATTACTCGAATTAATTTATGTGATAATGATTCTATAAGTATGATCAAAATAACACTATATCTTTAAGAAATTATGTAATTATTCATTCTTACAAGGTTTTAATGTTGTATTAATAAATTATGGAATCATAACTTATAATAATTTAGACTTAATTACAGACAGACTTGTAATTTGTTGTTATTTTGACAATTTCAAATCTCTAAAGAATGATTTCGTAATTAATTAATTATATTATTAACATATAAGGAATTAAATAAAGTATATGTATCTTTAAGTATAAACCCTCGTAAAAAAATAATAATCTAATGATACAATTAAGGATTGCGTCGTCTAAGATAACGGACAGCTCGCTCTCCACCTTGTTTATGTTGCGAAGACCGATATCTAAATTACCGAGCCTCTGCTAACTATCAACATCATGCACCCGGACAGAAAACCATAAAAGAATTTCTACCTTAATTTATAAGACATAGCATATCATAAATAAAATTTTGTTCAATTTTAAAATCATGAACTATTCAAATAACTGCCGCACTAATTATAAGAGTAGTATTAACTCAGACCTTTCGCAAAATATTGTTAAACATTTTAAATTATAATTTTGCAAAAGATGAGTTTGAGATGTATGCATAAAATATGTAATACTACCTGTAATAACAAATCTGAATTATCGTAAAAGTTTTCTATCTGGGCAGCTTTAAAAATTATATTATAACTCTTCGTTGCTGTACCACCTCCTCCGAAAGATAAGATAGATTCTTAGAAAAGCCTCGTCAGATCGAAGAATCGAGCGCGATCTGCACACGGCTCGGATATGCCAAGGGTATATAAACCGTGAATTTTGCGTCCTGCGGCTACTTCTATTCATTCCGTCGAGCTTATTAGTTCTTAGACTGCATATTTTTATTCGTCTTTGCCTTACCGATTGTACTTAAACTCTGATTGTACCGGTCCATACTTCTGGACATAGCCACATAAATTGTTGATCAATAATAAATAAGTTTAAGTGCTTAAATGCGTGTACGTCTATTTAACCATCCGCATCCCGAGACCGAGGTCCTCAAGGAAGAGCGACGGTTTAGACGCCTCTACCAACTGAACAAGTATCATTCAGTAAGGGGTCGCATTTATTTATCCGACAATCATTTGACCGACAACTTACTTGACCGACACCATTTGGTCGACAATACATTTGACCGACAATATCACTTAATCGACAATTAATATGGCCGACAAGTACACTTAACCGACACGGTTATTTGACCTACAATTCACATGACAGACAAGTATATTTAACCGACATAGTTATTTGACCTACAGTTCACATGACCGACAAGTATATTTGACCGACGCTGTTATTTGACCCACAGTTCACGGAACGAGGTCTATTGTTGTTTTGTTTTACATGGGATTTCGACTTTTCCCGCGAAGCTAAGTTTACCTCATATCCCTCGTGCTTATGGCTCGAAACGAGGTCTATAATTGTGTCAAGGTCGTACATGTGAATTTTGAATGATTCCATAGTTATAAGCAAAAATACTGAAAATTGCGAAAATCTGTAGGATGGGTGTGAGCGGAATCCCTCTCCCCGTTCACACCTATCCTAACAAAACTAACTTAATTTAATCCAATTCCTAGAGATGAAGGAATAAAAAATACTTTAGTGCAAAACAAGGTCCGTGTTTCTACAATTCTATGAAATTTCAATTTTAAATCAGAAGTAAGTTTCGGTTAGGTTAGGTTATATCTTTCGGAAGTGATGGCCCCCTGTAGGGAGGGGGGGGCGAAACCCACTGTGTTCACGCATGTACTTTGCAAGACAAAGCAAAGTTCACATGGGTTTGCAACTTTCCACGCGAAGCGAGGTTCAACCCGAATCTATGTGTCTAGTTTTTTGGTAGTGGAGCCCCTCGCAAGGGGGCGGAACCCACTGTGTCCACGCATACACTTTTCCACGCGAAGCGAGGTTCCACATGGGTTTGCAACTTTCCATGCAAAGCGAGGCCATATATTGGAACTTCTATGCAGTACTGCGGACATGGGTTGGGTCGGGTTAGTTTTTGAGTGGGGTGGGGGTGCAGGGGGAGGGGCGGAGCCCCTGGCTCCTTATTGTCGTATCCATATACGGTTCCACATGGGTTTGCAACTTTCCACGCGGGGCGAGGTTCCACCTAGACCTACGTGTCTAGTTTTTTGTAGTGGAGCCCCCCGCAGGGGGGCGGAACCCACTGTGTCCACGCATACACTTTTCCACGCGAAGCGAGGTTCCACATGGGTTTGCAACTTTTCACGCGAAGCGAGGTTCCACCCAGACCTATGTGTTTAGTTTTTTGTCGGTGAAGTAATTTGTCGAACAAGTGACCGTGTCGGTTAAGTGTACTTGTCGGTTATGTGAACTGTAGGTCAAATAACCGTGTCGGTTATGTGTACTTGTCGGCCATGTTAATTGTCGATTAAGTGATGTTGTCAGTCAAATGTATTGTCGACCAAATGGTGTCGGTCAAGTAAATCGTCGGACAAATGATTGTCGGGGAAATGTACTAGACCCTTCAGTAAGTGACTACCACTCATAATATACATATTCATTGTATAATTTCATATCGACAATACGGATCGACATTCCGTTTTCCTCATTTTGTCTCATGTCCTTTAACAAATATTATCTTAATTAATATTAGCATTTGAATGACGCTGCCAATTTATTATAGTCGATCAGTTTTAAGATTAATAATCCTACTTATTACCGATCCTATTTATGAAAAATATAACTTTTAACATTAATATAAATCAGTGCTCGGAATTAGTTGCCCTTTTCGGACCGATATCTGAAGCGACGCCTTCGGTCCCCCACTACCGTTCGAGGCTCGACGGCTGAGCCGCCGATCACTCGGGTAACGCTATGCCTCAGGAGTGTCCCTACAAAAAAAATATGCTGAGATTGTAACTTCCGCGAAATCGTCATTCAATTTTTGTAGACACTCCTGAGGCATAACGTTGCCCTAGCAATCGGCGGCTCGGCAGTCGATCCTCGAACGGTGATGGAAGAGCGAAGGCGTCGCTTCTAAATTATTATTCGCGATATAAATTATTATTTGTACTTTACAAAGCGTAGTAGTCGAGCTACAGTAAATAAGTATAAGGAAACAGTAACTATTTTATTCAAGTTTCCACCCAAAGATAGAAATTTATCCAAATCTTGTGAGGCAATTTCCTTACTACCCGTATCTTCTGATAAATCAAAAGCCTCAGAGACAACTAATAATTCTCAAGACATTCAACAATTTCCTTCTACGAGTAATAAAATAATTGATACTAATAATTGTACTTCCGATATTGATAAATCATTAGATTTATTTAATTACTCATTTAAAGAACTAAATCAAGATATTCAACCTTTTGATGAATACACTTTTCAAGACGAAACCTCGCTTTCGGAATTAATTGATCAATTGAAAGTTCAGTTGCCCGAAATAAATTTCGAAATAGATGAATATTCTACGTACTTAAATCTTTAATTTAAAAATATTAGCGCCTATTTTAACTGTTATCTATAATCAACGCTTAGAATTAAATGAACTATTAAAGAATAAAATACGAGTGTAAAATATTATTGCTATTAACCATTAAATTAATATCAGATTATTTAAACGAGCGTTTGGAGATAGAATTATTAATCGTCTTCCTAGAAAATATTGGAATTCCCTAAACATCTATTCCTGTGTATCCAATAAATTCGTGATTACATTTCCTTGCATTTCCCTAGATCTGTAAAAGTCAGTTCTTTAACCAGAAGAGGCCTTTATTCGAGACAGGGAACGGCGAATCAGGACTACAAAACGTCGCAGACGTCTTCAAAGAAAAACCAACAAACAAAACAGACTCCTCAAACCAAGATCCAGCAAGGAAAACAACAATAGCTGAAAACCTAAGTCATACTGCTAGACGTTTAAAAAGTTTTTACCTGGAAGGTTTAAGCCTGGAAGGCAATTATACGCAACAAGTTTGTTCTTGAGTGCATTAAAGGATATAAAATAATTGTTACGTCCTGTGGACTCCACGATTCTTTTCTTTCGGAGAACGCAAGTCGATATTCGAAATATCGCAGATGCACAAATAAACTATGATCTGATAGGCGATGAAAACATATGCCGAGATAGTTCAATAATAAAAATAAAGAATTGTTACGTCCTGTGGACTCCACGATTCTTTCCTTACGGAAAACGCAAAGCGATATTCGAGATATCACAGACGCACAAATAAACTATGATCTGATAGGCGAGGAAAACATATGCCGAGATAGTTCAATAGTAAAAGTTAAAAAATATATACAGAACTTGAGAAGCAAACAGATCAACTCATAAAATTCAAAAATGTAACTCGTTATACTCTAAGAAGATAAACTATAATCGTCAGTTCTTTAAACAAAACCAACACTTGAAACTAATAAAATTTTAGAAGAGAGAATAACAACGATAACAGATCCTAAACAATTCTCGCCTGACATATCGTTACGCGATATCGGCCCGAGACAAACTCAAGAGGGTAATAAAAATATTAATCACACTTGATAGCAACAAATTCTCCATTGGTCGAAACGTAAGGGCCTAAACAAAAGCCCTGACCAACCATGATAATTGTAAAATCAAAAGCGACGCCTCCGGGACCCAAAGGGCGTCATTGAAAAATTTCCTATTCGTCAGGAAATGTTAACAAACCAATGGAGAGGAAAAGCAAGGAGGTTGATATACCCGCGACATCCCTCGGGAGAGCAGATTTTTCTCCGGACTTTTGAGCGTAATTTTCCGCACTCGAGCTATCCGGCCTCGTACTTAGACTTTTCGGACTTTCAAACACAATTTATTTCGAAATTCGGCTTCGCTCAAACTCAGATTCCAATGTTCGTTTGGTGTGCAAGTGAAAGTACATAGTGCAAATCCGAAAGACCGATATACAACCAGACCAGAACAACCCAGCAGCCATTAATAACAACGCCAATAATAAAAATTGTGGTTAATAACTGTAATTAATATCTTAAAAGAACAGGGTTTAATTTCAACAATATAAATAGGCGATATTTTATGTATAGGATTAATTTATGAGTCTTGCGTAAAAAACGTAATAATCACTAAAAATTTGCTGAAATTCTTGGGTTTTTTAATAAGTGAAGAGAAGAGCATGAATGTTCCTGCGACATAGGGTAAATTTTTAGGGCTCATTATTAACTCGAATCAAATGACCTTAGAGTTAACACAAGAAAAAAGGAAAAAATGGAATTTAATAGAAAATTTTTTAAGAACATAAGAAGTCTTGTAAAATACAAGATTTTGCAAGTTTAATAGAACTCTTGATAGTGGCGTGTCCAGCGGTTCCGCATGGTTTACTCTATACTAAGATATTGATTAATTGAAAGAGAAAAATTTATGGCTTTAATTGTTCAAGATCAGGATTTTAAAAAAACCATATCAATATCAAATAGCTCATATTTAGATCTGAATTAGTAAAAGAAAAATATCCCTATTGCAAAACAACTAATAAGGCAACTTAAATTTAAAAAAGAAATTTTTTTAGACGCCTCCCTCACAAGTTGGGGGCTAGTTGTAATCATTCTTATGCCAATAATTTTTGAACACTGTCAGAAAGAAAGCAACATAATCATCTTGAGTTAATCGCAGCCTTCTATGCATTAAAATGTTTTGCTTCAAATTGTCGAAAATGTGAAATCTTAGGGTGGACAATACAACTGCGTTAGCCTATATAAATCGAATGGGGAACATTCAGTATCCCACGTTAAATTGTTTGGCTAGAAAAATTTGCCAGTGGTGTAAAGAAAGGGAAATCTGAATAGCTCTTATATTCCTTCACAAGAGAATATAGACGCTGATAGGGAATCAAGAAACACAAACATTGATACAGAATGGGAATTGGTGTCACGTCCGGCCACTAAAATTATTCACTTTTTATAACTAACATGTAAAATAATTCTAAGTTTCTTAGGCGCTGTTTAAAACATTGTAACGCGGTCACCTTTCCCGAGCGCACAGATCGGCTCGTCGGTGTCAGGGTTCGAGAGAAGGGGAGACTCAAACTTCTTAACCCGCTTTTGCGTAACAACTAACTTTTATTGATTTAGAAAAATACATGCAAAGCCTAGGTGTGTAATGTGTTATTTACAGCGTGTGTATGCGTGTCTGTGTGTATGTGCGTGTGTGTGAGAGAACGGTCGCGACACGCGTATTTACAATGGTGGCTCGTGGAGCCCGGCGCAGACGAGGCGGGGAACGCGTCCACCTCGGTCGCGGGCCGGATCGTCCGGAGGGCTGAGGAACCCCTCTGCCCTAACGGTATCGTCAGGAAGCCGATGACTCGGCGGGACCAAGAAACACCTTGGTCCTACAGGAGGTCAGGAAGCCGATGACTCGGCGGGACCAAGAAACACCTTGGTCCTACAGGAGGTCAGGAAGCCGATGACTCGGCGGGACCAAGAAACACCTTGGTCCTACAGGAGGTCAGGAAGCCGATGACTCGGCGGGACCAAGGAACACCTTGGTCCGACAGGTTGTCAGGAAGCCGATGACTCGGCGGAGTTGAGTCACCTCAACTCGGTCTTATGCTGGAGCGTGCGGTAGGCAGGACTGCAGGATAGGATCTAGTGTCTATCTGCTGGTCGGTCGCCCTTATATACCCGGCCGGCTGCCCCACTCTCGTGGTCGGGTGCGTGGGGGAACGGCCGTGCGTGCGAGCGAGACGGCATGCGTACGAGTGAGATAGCATGTGTGCGAGCGAGACGGCATGCGTGCGAGCGAGATAGCATGCTGAGAGCGATAGAGAGAGGTAGAAAAAGCAAACAAGCGGTCTATTATTAATCTATATATTTTAGCCGGTTAGTAACTTCGTTACATCACCCCCTTTGTTTATCCGGGAACCTGGGACGGCGGATCCGTGGTGGTGGGTCGGAGGCGGCTGGACCGGAGGCTTCCGTCTGCGTTGAACCGCAACAGCCACTTTCCGTTGGTGCTCCAGGCTCGGTGGCGGCGGGTGGTGTGCACGGCATGGTGGGGCACCAAGAGGATCGTGCCGGGGGCGACCTCGACTGGGATCTGCGGCGGAGGACGCACCCCGACGGCGCGGAGTGGTGGTGCTGGGCCGGTGGGCGTCCGGACTGATAACACCCGTATCTTTCGGGGGTTAGGCATCGTCCGGGCGGCTGCGCATTGCGAGATGGCCTTGTCCGCTGTGGCACCCTCTCGGCTCGTTGGCTTGGGCGGCGCGGTTCTGGCGGGTGCCCCCAGCGAGGGTCTCGCCGGTAATTTCGCCGTAGGAGGTGCCGGGGCCTGCGTTGGTGGTCTCACCGGTATCTTGGCTGATGCTGGTGGTCTCGTCGGCGGTTTCGCCGGGCTCGGACGATGTCGACCAGTCGGCGGCGGCGGCGGGTCCGTTAGAAAACGGATCTTCCGTCGGTTGGTCGCGTCCGATCGCTGGATCGTGGTGCCGACCCGGGGCACCGACTTCTTGACCGGCTCGGATGGTCGGGGCCGGTCGGTGACCGGTGCCGGAGAAGTCGCGGTCGCCCGGGCGTCCTTGATCGTGGCGGGTGGCTGAGCCTTGTCAGTGGTCGCGGGCGGGGGTGGATCGAGTCCCGGGTCGCTCTCGTCGGACCACGGAAAGTCTCCGAAGAGATCGTGGAGCTCTTTTCTTGCGTTGGGCGATGCCATCGTTTCGCTAGCTGGACTGATAGCGTACTGTTGTTACCCCCAACGGCGTGCTCGAATTTATAGGGGGCGCTGGAATGTCTGGAATGCGGCGTAAACATGTTTACGTGCCCGTGTGCGGCTTGAGGTCCTGTACGTGCACGTGTCGATGCCAGCGCCCTCGGGCGTCACGCAAGTCGACTATAACCGGCGATACAATTTTGCGGACTTCCAGGGGTCCGACGTATTTCGGCGCGAGTTTCGCATTGTAAGCCTTTGCTTTATCGGATAGGGTGTGGTTCTTCTTCCACACTTTCTCGCCAATCTGTGGTCTCCAGTTTCGCCGGCGTAGGTTATAGTGGCGTTCTTGCCGCTGGAAGGCGCGCGCCAGGTGGATTCGTACCAGTTCATAGGCCTCTCGCAATTGGCAATTCACCGCGTCCGGTGGTCGCGATTCGGCGGAGGTTCGTCGGTCCTCCGGGTGTGGTCGGGTGAGCTCTCTCCCGTGATTAAGGTAAGCGGGTGTGTGTCCCGTGGCCTCGTGCCAGGCGGTGTTGTATGCAAATTGGAGCGCGGTAAGGCGCTCATCCCATGACTTCTGATGCTTTCCGACATATTGGGCGATCATTGTCTTCAGGGTCCGGTTGGTTCGCTCGACCGGGTTGCATTGCGGTGCGTAGGGCGGTGAGTTACGGTGCTGGATGCCAACGTGGTCAGTAGTTTGTGCAGGTCCTGTGATTTGAGTTGCGTTCCGTTGTCCGAGATCAGCCATAGAGGGCAGCCGTGCCGGTAAATTATCCGGTCGGATAAAACCCTCTGACGACATTGGCGGCTGTCGCCTTTCGCAATGGGGCGGCTTCGAGCCACTTCGTGAAGCGATCCTGCATAGTCAGGACCCAAGTGTGGCCGCTGTTCGAGCGAGGCAATGGACCGATTAAGTCGATCGACACTTGTTGCCAGGGGGCAGCGACGGGTGCCGTATGCAGGTTCCCGGCGGGCTTTTGTTGCGACGCCTTATAGGCTAGACAGGTGTCGCAGGATCGAACGTAGCGGGCGATGTCGCGGAACATTCCCGGCCAGTAGTACAACTGCGCGATCCGGGCCATTGTCTTGGCCGTGCCGAGGTGGCCGGCCGCGGGGTCATCGTGCATTCGCTCGAGGAGGGCGGTGCGTTGCGGCGTGGGGACGCATCGCTTCCATTGGTCCGCGGCTGGAATTTCTCGGAAGTCGAGGTCGTGGAGGATATGTCGGTGCAGGGTTCCGTTACGCATTTGGTAATCCGGTAGCTCGTCGGGGCGAGTTCTCAGCGTAGTGATGATGCGATAGTACCAGGGGCACTTCGTGGTCTTCTGTGCGGCGCAGGCCTCCGGTTGGCGAGAGAGAGCGTCGGCTACTTTGTTCAGCGCGCCCCGCCGATATTGAATCTCGAAGTCGAATTGCTGTAGTTCGAACAGCCATCTCCCTAGTCGGCCGGTTGGAGATTCCAGGGTTTGTAGCCACCGCAGAGATTGGTGGTCGGTGACTACAGTGAACCGATATCCTTCCAGATAATCTCGCATACGGCGTATCCCCCATACCACGGCTAGGCATTCGAGCTCGGTGGCGCTATAGTTTTTCTCGGCGGGGTTCAGCGTCCGGCTGGCGTAGGCAATAACCCTCTCCCCTTCTTCTTGCTGCTGCGTGAGTACGGCTCCCAGGCCCTGCGTGCTGGCGTCCGTTTGTAGCGTGAAGGGCAGGGTGAAGTCTGGGCAGGCTAGTACTGGGGCCGTAGTTAGCGCCTCCTTTAGTCGTCCGAAAGCGTCTTCCTCCGCTGTCGTCCAAGTCCACCGGGCGTTTTTACCGGTGAGGCGGGTCAGGGGTGCGGCGAGGGCGGAGAAGTTTGCCACGAATCTCCGATACCAAGATGCCATGCCGAGGAATTGCCGCACTTGTTTCAGATTGGTCGGGGTCGGCCAGTTTGTAACGGCACTGACTTTCGATGGATCGGTCCGGATCCCCTGCCGGTCGATAATGTGCCCCAGGTATCGTAGGCTGTCCAGACAAAAATGGCATTTGTCCACATTAAGTCTGAGCCGCGCCTCACGCAGGCGTCGGAATACTTCGGCGAGATGTCGTAGGTGGTCTTCGAACGACGAGCTGGCGATCACGATGTCATCCAGGTAGACCAATACGTTTGGTTCGAGTTCGGGTCCCAGTACGGAGTCTAACAGTCGTTGGAATGTGGCCGGGGCTGAGTGTAGTCCGAACGGCATGGTTTTGAATTGCATCAGCCCTCTTCCCGGGACGGTGAACGCTGTAACGGGGCGGCTCTCCGGGGCCAGAGGCACTTGCCAGTATCCGTTCTTTAAATCTAATGTCGACAGGTACCGGGCGCCTCTGAGCTTGTCCAGTGTGGCCGTTATGTGTGGCAGCGGATACGCGTCTTTTTCACTGACGGCATTCACTTTCCGGAAGTCGATACAGAAGCGATGGGTCCCGTCTTTTTTTCGTACGACTACCACGGGGGAACTCCACGCGCTCTGCGAGGGCTCAATGACGCCTTCTCGTTCCATTTTAGCGACTTCCGTATTGATGACGTCTTGCATTGCCGGGTTTCTTGGGCGGTAACGCTGCTTGATCGGTACGTCGACTTTTAGTTGTATTCGGTGCGATACTCTATCGGTCGGCCCTTGGACGGTTTCGAAGGCGGCGAGCTCCTCTTCCAAAAATTGTCGTAACCTTTGGTCCTCGTCGGGTGTTCGCAGGGTGATGCCTTCTGAGATCTTCCCCGCAGTGGGGCTGTTCCGTGGGTAGGCGGCCGGCGGTGGGGTTAGAGTAATGGGCAGTTGGGCCCATAAATCGACTCCGATTAGGATAGGTACGTCGAGATTGGGCATGACCGGGAAGCAGTGTTTTACGGTTCGTCTGGCCACAGTGAGCGGCAGCATGACGGTGTGCGTGATGAGCACTGGTGTTCCATCGGCCAGGCTTATCTGCCGGTCCATTGGGCGTCTGGGGTGACCCCGTTTTTCGGCTAGATTGGCCACGGTTGGGTTGACGAAAGAGATCTCGGAGCCCGAGTCCAGGAGGGCCCACAGGTGGCGGCCCGCTGCCCGCACTTTGAGATACGGCCTTGATGCGAACTTTATTCGGTAGCTGCGGGACGGGTAGCGGCCGTAATTTCCCCGGCCCGCGGCGAGTTTCCCGCCGGTGGGTGGCAATCGCGTGTGAACATCCCGTCCTTTCCACACCTGGAGCAGAACTTCTTGGGTGGTCTCTTGCAGTCCAGGCGCGTGTGTCCTCGTTGTTTGCACCGCCAGCAGCAGGTTTCTCGGTCGTAAATGGCGGCGGCGACTGCGAGTTCTGGTGTGTGTTTATCCCCGCCTTGCCGGTTTTTACGCCGCTGAACAATTCGTTCATATTCCGTGGCTTTGGTAGTAAGTTCGGCTATGCTGGTGGCCTCGGTGGGGCGAACGTAGATCTGGTAATCCGGATCCATGTTTTCATACAACTGTTCGGTCTGTTCCAGCGGGGTGTAATCCCCGGCCCGCCGCATTAGGGTCAACAATGCCGTGGCGTATTTACTAAATGGCTCGCCTGGCTGTTGTCGACGGTTCTGCACCTCCCGCTTCATTTGGCTCCGGTGTCCCGGGGGAAGGTACTGTAGGTAGAATCCCTTGCAAAAGTCCGCCCACGTAGTCCAGCTGTCTCGGTTATTCCGATACCACAGCAATGGGTCTCCTCGGAGCAACTCGGGAAGCCCGAGCAGGAGAAAATTGTCGGCGTACCCGTAGGCTCGTTTTAATTCGTCAAGGCGTTCCATAAACGCGAATGGATCTTTCCCGTCAAAATGCAGCCCCCACTTTCTTATTTGGTTTAGGATAGCTGCGGGTTCGGGTCGTCCTGGCTCGCGGTCTGGTCGTTCTGGTTCTGGGTTGGTTGCTGGTCCGGCAGTCGTCTCGTCCTCTTGTTTCGGCATCTCGTCGTCTATGAATCGGTCGGGGTGGTCGATCACAAATTGGCGTAGGCGTTTGCGTAGCGCGTCGACACTCCCGGTGCTATCAAGCCCGTGGAGATCCAGAAGCGTCGCGAGCTGGTCTTTGTTTAAGCGATAGATCCAGGATAACATTCAGGGAGGGTTCGAAAGTTTGAGTCTCTACTGGGCAGGTCCCTGTTCGGGCGCCATGTAACGCGGTCATCTTTCCCGAGCGCACGGATCGGCTCGTCGGTGTCAGGGTTCGAGAGAAGGGGAGACTCAAACTTCTTAACCCGCTTTTGCGTAACAACTAACTTTTATTGATTTAGAAAAATACATGCAAAGCCTAGGTGTGTAATCAGTGTTCCGATTAGGGACCGGCTGGCCGCGCATGCGTGCTTTTGCGCATGCGCGGCCAGAAAGATACAGTGACGTACATATGTACGCATGTAGTATCTTGGCGCTTGGCGGGAGCGGGATGCGGGATCGTGAACGACAGTTAGGGATCGGACGATCGGACGATTACGATAATTAATAATTATAATTTTTGTTTATTAATGAATACTGGTAAGGTTTTTGGCAGTTTTCCTTACCCTTGCAACAAATGTTGGTATTCTTTGAAGTTTCTGCCAAATTAAAGATTTTTATTTTATTGATGTAAAAAGTGTTTTATTTAATGATATCACCTTTTTCCCTTCCTTTTTATTTTTTATTATAATTAATATTTATAAAATAATTAAATTTTAAATATTTTTTTAATACTCTAAACTCTAAATGTAACCGGGTGAGTAACGGTGCCTCTTTTCCCTAGTACAAGATACTTCACTGATGCCGCGTGCTCGCACATGCGCGGCCAGCCGGTCCCTAATCGGAACACTGTGTGTAATGTGTTATTCACAGCGTGTGTATGCATGTCTGTGTGTATGTGCGTGTGTGTGAGAGAACGGTCGCGACACGCGTATTTACAATGGTGGCTCGTGGAGCCCGGCGCAGACGAGGCGGGGAACGCGTCCACCTCGGTCGCGGGCCGGATCGTCCGGAGGGCTGAGGAACCCCTCTGCCCTAACGGTATCGTCAGGAAGCCGATGACTCGGCGGGACCAAGAAACACCTTGGTCCTACAGGAGGTCAGGAAGCCGATGACTCGGCGGGACCAAGAAACACCTTGGTCCTACAGGAGGTCAGGAAGCCGATGACTCGGCGGGACCAAGGAACACCTTGGTCCGACAGGTGGTCAGGAAGCCGATGACTCGGCGGAGTTGAGTCACCTCAACTCGGTCTTATGCTGGAGCGTGCGGTAGGCAGGACTGCAGGATAGGATCTAGTGTCTATCTGCTGGTCGGTCGCCCTTATATACTCGGCCGGCTGCCCCACTCTCGTGGTCGGGTGCGTGGGGGAACGGCCGTGCGTACGAGCGAGACGGCATGCGTGCGAGCGAGACGGCATGCGTGCGAGCGAGACGGCATGCGTACGAGTGAGATAGCATGTGTGCGAGCGAGACGGCATGCGTGCGAGCGAGACGGCATGCGACTAGCGAGATAGCATGTGTGCGAGCGAGACGGCATGCGTGCGAGCGAGATAGCATGTGTGCTAGCGAGACGGCATGCGTGCGAGCGAGATAGCATGCTGAGAGCGATAGAGAGAGGTAGAAAAAGCAAACAAGCGGTCTATTATTAATCTATATATTTTAGCCGGTTAGTAACTTCGTTACAACATGCTAGTGACATCTAACTCCGCCTAGTTCCTAAGAGCGGCGCTGCGTAGCGTTTGAGAACTTCCCCACTACGTCGTGCATTCCCACTTTCAGACCACTGCAGCGGCCGAGCCGCCGAAACGAAGGACCTCATAGCAGTCCCGAATTTCGTCAGTTCACATCGCGACTCCGACTCGAGTGGTTTTACCTCAAACCCTCTCCGACTACGAACTCTAACTCTGAATCTACTTCTAAGTTAATTTTCTATTTCTAAATTCTAAAATTCGAATTCTAAATCTAAAGTTAAGTTCCAACTTTAAAATTAAGTCTAACTCTAATACTAAATCTACTACTAGTGTATTTCTTTTACTCAAGTCAATTTCGTTTTGTGTGTAGCCTTATTACTAAAATAAATCGTGTGTTTATTTGAATAAGTGATATCATTCGAAATATATCCTCATCGTCTACTTACGCGCTATTATTAAATCGTAACGTTATCTGCTCTGCACGAGGCGAATAATTCCTTTATTTAATATATTTATTAACTCTGGATCAACGCGGTTTCGATTTAAAGAGGACGACCCGATCTTCGTTACCAAACGATCCGCCCTTGCAAATTCTAGACACTGTGGCAACGGCTTCGAGAGGACGACCCGCTCGTCGTTGCACACCGAAACAATATTAGATAGTGAGGACATCCGCACATTGAATAATTGTGGACGTAGCACACGCCTTAGAATGTCGAGACAATATTGAGATGCCAAAGACTCGTCGTGCAGGACGGAAAAACCAGCTCAGACGCTTGGTCGCGCGTTACTATCAACCAGTGTCCGGCGTAGACATCACGTTGCTCGGTATAGAGACTATTACGTGGATCAAGAATGCGAAGCCCTATTCAACGTTAGCAAAAACGCGAATAATAACGAAGGTAACAAAGGTATTGAACTAATAAAGTGCCCCTCACGATTGACGCCGATTGATCTCTAGTATCCTGCTTTGCCACCACTCACCATCTCCGATAGCGTTCACGCCGTGTCAGATACCTCGAAGTGAGAGCTGAAATTCTGCACACCTACTACGGAGGAGCAACTCCTGAACATTGGGGAACTGCCAAGCACCCACTTTTCATCGAATAAGGCCGCGAAGCCCTTGCGCGAGTAGCATTCTTTCCAAATCAGCAACCGGAATAACTAGCAAGGTCGCATCGTTGTTGGAACGTGAAAATAAAATAATATCTCGTACGAAAAACACTAAGTCGTGGAACGCAAAATGAAATCCGGTTTCTCCGCCTGAGGCGATAAAATAGTGAAACTCCGTTTTTCCAGCCGAGGCAATAAATCGGTAAAATTTAGTTTCCTCGCCCGAAATCATAAATGACTAACGCATTTTCTTGCCTGAGGCAATAAAAGTTGTGTGGAAATTCGATAAGATCGAATCATCCGATTCCGTCCTCAACAGTAGTGATGAAATACATTTTAGTTCGAATATTATAGAATCATTAGATCCTCGTTATTAAAACATTAAGAATAACGACTCAATTAACGTTAAGGTAAATTGCCGTCTGACGACTACTTTCAATTACGTGGCATTCCGATAGTAATACGTCACTCATGTGTGTCCGCGTAGTTTCCCTAAATATATTATTCTCCCGTCAGAAAAAGAACGTACAAAAGAACCCGAGACTATCTATTATCAAATCGCAATCGGATTCATACATAAAGATACGAACGCCGCTCTATGCGCACATTGTCACCATCGCGCGAACATAACAGAGAAATCTAACTGGTTAGCTATAGCGAAACATTTTCTTGTAATCGGCAAATTGTCTACTGCGTAGTAATAACGTGTTCCGTGTGTAATGTACATAAACTGACGGAAACTCGCGATCCACGTTTTCACTGTCTCAAGTGTCAAATCGCGTATTTAAAATTTTTTGACGGAGAAGAAATACCTTACGTATATTCTGACGGCAATAGCGTAGTGACCGTTTTTCATCTGAACGGAACATTCGATATGTATAGAGAATACCTCCGTTAATATAAGGATAAAAAAATCGCGGCTATTGAAAGACGATCCCGCGTAAATCCAGATATCCCTTTTATTCCCATAATCAACCGTTCTCGTCGACTTTCAACCATACATTCGAATAGCCTCTGTCGCAGGCGATCGCCGGAAAATAACTTCCGAAAAAACGACGTACCCCGGCAAATTCGAGCACGTGTTTCGCGAGAGAAAAATTTATTCCCCCCGCGAAATCACGCCGCAATCGTGCCAAAACGTAACATTTTGGTGACAGCGGTGGGATTCGAAAAATCTGAAGCATGATAATCACGCGCGGAAACCCGGGAGAGAAGGGGGAAAGGGAGACTCCAATAGCCAGTTGTCAGAAACGAAATTAATAGAAATCCAGGCAAAATTAAAACAAGAAGAAGCCGAATTAGCTGAAGCCCGAAATAAACTAAAACAAAAGCAAGTTTAAGCGAAGAGGCCGGTTATTTAACAGAGCAGAGAAAAAAACAGGATTAAAGGGAACACGAGATAGAACTTTTGCGAATACAAATGGAAAGGGATAGTGAAGGCTATAAACAAGGGTCCGGCCCGAACAAGATGACCTCTTTTAAAAATGACGTTCTAGCAGAAATGGAAGAGTTGCGTAGGGAAATCAAGCGCCTGCAAGGCAAAACCAGCCGACCTTGCGTCGTTCCGGACAACCCTTGTTAACTATTGAGAAATCAGGGGGAATCGGAAATCCACCCTGCGGAGAACTACCCAAGGTATCTTTTCACAAGGCAACGGAATCGATCCCGTCGTTCGATGGATATGTTTCGTTAAACCAGTTCATTCGAGCATGTCGCCGCGCTAAAGAAATCGTGCCCCCATCGTAACCTCACTAAACTACTAATAAATAAGCTTCGCGAGCATACTTATTACTCAGTAGAGGACGAACCCTGCGAAACGGTAACGCAACTAATCGATCTCCTAACCACCGCTTTCAGATCCGCGAAAACAATAGACCAGTACCGCGATGAGCTTAGTACTATTTACATAAAACCTAACGAGCACATGTTAGATTATATTAGTCGTGTTAAAGACCTTCGTTCCGTCATCCTCGACACCGAACGCCGCGCAACAGGGTACCTCTGCAAACGAGTAACAGTCGACGTAGATGAACTAACGGTTCGTTCCTTTTGCGACGGACTACCATTACAATATCGACTACAAATGGACAGGCATTTCTACTCTTCCCTTTTCGAATCATTCGCGAAAGCCAAAGCCCTCGCGAAACGAGAAGAGCTAGATAAGGAGAGGTATAAGAACCAAAACCGCCGCGAACCAGAAAGGGCACGAAACGAGTATGCCCAGCGTCCAATCACATACGCGTTACCCCGCGACGGAAATCGCCCCAGAAATTATCCCACGAACGCCCCTTTTCGTGACATTGGCAAATTCGGCATTCAAAAAAATAGTGAACATGGGGTCACCCAGAAATTGACTTATTTGCTTCAAGAAATAACACCAAGATAAACAAATTCTGTTCTTGGAAAAGAGATCCAGGTATGGGCCATTGATGCATTTATGCTAGTCTGGAAAAATTAAAAATTCTATGCTTTTCTGTAGTACTAAAAGCGTTATAAAAAATAAAAAATGACGTGGCGTGTGGTACTTTAGTCGTGCCGAATTGTCCTTCCCAACCTTGGTATCACGTATTTATGTTTATGCTTATGAATAAACCAAAAATTTTTCCAGCATCATCTAATCTTTTATTATCTCCCTGCAGGTTAGTGAAACACCCCCTAGCGAGTCATCTTTCTCTGATTGCAGGAAAATTATGTGGATAGCATACAAAAAGAAAAATCTGTTTGAAAAAGTCATCAATATTTTGTTTTTACATCCTTAATAAATTCAATATTACATCAATATAATTCTGACTTAAAAAATTGGTGGAATTTTTGCAAAAAGTTGAAACTGAATGCATTCCAGGATACTGAAACTGTGTATTTATCTCAACGCTTTGACAATGGAGTCTCTTATGGTACTCTCAACGCTGAGAAATCAGCAATATCACTTATCAATCTCAAAAATTCTCCAACAACAATTTAATAATGACTCATTTCTTCAAGAGTGTATTCAAACTACGACCTACAAAAATTAAATACAACTCGATTTGGGACGTTGAAGTAACTTCGAAATGGGCAGAAGATTTAGAACCTCTTGATACTCCGGATTTAAAACATCTGACTTACAAATTAGTAATTTTAATGGCATTAGCAACAACACATAGAGTTCAGACGTTGGTATTAATAAAAATCAACAATATTTCTATATCACAAGAGGGAATACAGATAAGAATAAGTAAGCCAATTGAAACTTCAAAGTGGGAGTGGACTAACCAGTCTTTCTGCTTTTCTTCAAGGAGAGACCAAAGACATGTGGCAAGAGCCATCATTCGTTACTTGGCACCAACCAAAGATTTGAGAGTGGGTGAGGAAAATTTATTTATCACTGAAAATAAGCCTCACCATGCAGCAAACTCACAATCTGTGAGTAGATGGATAAAAGTGTCTCAGACAAGCTGGAATTGACATGTTTCACGACTCACAAGACATGCTGCGACTTTGGCAGCGGATCGTAAAGGAATAGATATAAATATAATACGTAAGACACATCAATCAGGTCAGGACAATCAGAGATTTTCGCAAAGTTCTACAAGAGACCGATTTCTTCTGATCAAGGTGTATACTTCAACGATTTTAGGAAACCAAATAAAAAAAAAGAATTCGAAGTTAAATTCTGTAGCTCTAAACATCTACCTAGTGTAATCCCGAAGAATGAGACTTGAAATATAATTAAAAAGCAAAAGAACTTATCTGAGTAACGTTCGTAATTATATGAGAGTCTCGTTCGAAGGGATTACAACCCACCCTTAAAAACCGTTTTCCCTCTCAATCACGAATTTCCTTTTTGTTTTGTTTGTCGACAAGTGCCTTTATAGCTCCGAAAATTATGAAGATGTAATGGTGGTTAGGTGCGCAGTCGATGGTGGTTGAGGTGCGCAGACGCGTACCAAAGAAAATTCTTTACCTCATACTCTCTAAACTTGGTGGCTCAACTTGGCGAAAGTAGCGGTACTACCTAGTGTAATCCCTTCGAACGAGACTCTCATATAATACAATCGAATGTTACTTACAAGTAAGTTTGTTTGATTTTTAATTACTTATTATAATAAAATATTTGCTTTTTAACGTAAAATTTATTTATTTTAATATTTTTAATAATAATTTAATGTGTCGGTTATTGGGACCACAGACGTCTGTATACTACTAGACTGCTAGCTTGCTCGCAAAAAATGAGGCAAGTAATAGTAGAGCCGCCATTTTTTGTTGGGCAAACGTTCTGATGTTTGTGTATCGAAGTGAAAGTGGTTGACTGGTTGACAGATTGACAGATTGACATATATGTTATGACGAATTATTAAAATTGTAGACATTTGATAATTATTATGAAATATATTATTATTATTATTATTATTGGTGAAACATCTGGTACTGATTGGGAGGTTTTCGCAGACAGGATGTCGACTCTTTTTGTCAATGGCTCTTTTGCAAATTTTTTTCTGCTTAAAAGATCTTGATTCAGAATAGATTGTAGATTTTAAAGAAATAAAAAATATTACAGGAAATAAAATACTGCCACATAATTCATAAAATTGACTTCCACAACACATTTACTTATAATCTCACGGTTAATGCAGAAATACTTACCCAAAGAACTTGATCTTTGAACCGGGTTTGTGCCTGCTTACACAGCCCAGTACACTACACGACATCGGCATATTATTCTACCCTTTTCTCTCTCAAAATGATTATTTATAATAATTTAATTATAATTATTATTATTATTGGTGAAACATCTGGTACTGATTGGGAGGTTTTCGCAGACAGGATGTCGACTCTTTTTGTCAATGGCTCTTTTGCAAATTTTTTTCTGCTTAAAAGATCTTGATTCAGAATAGATTGTAGATTTTAAAGAAATAAAAAATATTACAGGAAATAAAATACTGCCACATAATTCATAAAATTGACTTCCACAACACATTTACTTATAATCTCACGGTTAATGCAGAAATACTTACCCAAAGAACTTGATCTTTGAACCGGGTTTGTGCCTGCTTACACAGCCCAGTACACTACACGACATCGGCATATTATTCTACCCTTTTCTCTCTCAAAATGATTATTTATAATAATTTAATTATAATTATTTTAATAATTCGTCATAACATATATGTCAATCTGTCAATCACTTTCGATATACAAACATCAGAATGTTTGCCCGACAAAAAATGGTGCCGCTATCCCCTCCACTACTTTTAACTTGCCTCACTTTTCGCTGTAGCTGACCCGAGGAGATAGCAGTCTAGTAGTATATACTGGGTGCTTTCCAGCTATGTACACAGGCGACACTGTGTAACACAGTATACGACTCGGTGCTTTCCAACTACGACACAAGTCGACACAAGCGTATATAGCTAAAATGCTGTGTACAGTCGTGGTCAGTGAGGTTGCGACACTTATTTATATTTATTGAATTTAATGTTTATTTATTATAAATTATCCATGACATTTAAATTTATATTACACTGTTACGTCCTGGCCTGCACGAAGGAAAGGCCGCTCGAAGGTCGTAACAGCGTTTTCCCGAAATCGGAGTGATTTCGGGTCGAACGGACTGTCTGGCCCTTTTGCAGGTCAACGACTGGATAGTCGCTTTTACCTGGCTTATTTCAGGGGTCCGTTCGTCGGTCCTTTTCGGTAAGGGAATTAAATCCCTTTTACGCGGGATAGGACCTTGTGCGATCTCGGGGGATATATGAAGGAACGCAGGGGTTTAAATAAGACTTTAAATTCGCGTAATGTAAATAATTATCATTTATTCAAAAAAATAAAATCTTAATAATATTCGGAGAATTAGACATTTAAATTTGGTGGACATGTATAAACAATTATATATGAGTGTGTGTGTAACGTTGATGTGCTATGAGGCGGTTGAGGATTCGCGTTGGCTTTTAATCGTCCCGTTTCAATCGGAGAGCGCGTTTCAATGCTCGACGGGCAGCGATTTCCACTACTTATTAAGTTTAGTCGCGATTCCGGGGATTTATTCACTTCCGTGATCGTAGAAGAATGAAAGTACTCACTGTTGGCTGTATATTATTTGGTGAGCGGGTTGGCAGCTATAGGTTGATCCTCAGGATCGATGGTTCCTTCGAGTGGTGTGGGCGAAGGTGTAGGTTGACTGGTAGCTGGTTGTTGAGCCCCGATGGTCACAATGTATGTTTAATGCGAGGATCCAGAAGTGTGTAACTGCCACGACGTAGGCGGAATTAATAGAGCGTTCTTGGAAGATTCGCTGCTTTTATACTATTCGTCTGCCCTTCCTATAGAGCAAAGAGCGTCTTCTTTTCTTGTGACTCATAGTCATACGTTCGGTGTTTAATCCCCTTTGCGCAACGTATTGCTTCCTTGTATGAAGAGTTCTTTCCTAATTCCGATCTTTGGTCTACTGATAGCGTGTGTCGATCGTGATATTTCAACATTACCTATGACTTATTGATCAAAGTGTAGGTTTCGTAATCTCACCGATCGAGTTGTTTCACAATCACTGTCTTTCTCCGTTTAATTCTTATAACTAATTTCGGTCTTATAATTAATATGTTCGCGGAACGCGAATCTGCGTAAATCGGGGAGGAGAAAAGAATCGTGCAGTCCACAGGACGTAACACCCCCCGTCTTAGACAAATGTTGGGGGTGTAACACAACATTTGCAAAAAAGAAATAAAAAATTTTCGATTCTTTTCTTGCCGCGATTTACGAATATCGGTAGAAAGAACCACATTTAACCTGTTGGTTAATTGTGCTTCCTTTAGTTAACATGTATCTCCTTTTTTTGAAAAGGAGGAAAGAAAAAGGCGACCACCAAAACCCCTTCCTTATTCTTTCGTTCTTTTCTTACATTTTTTTTTATTATATTTTTTTTTTTAATTTTATTTTATTACTGGTAAGATGCGCGTGGAATCTTTTTCCTTTTATTGTTCTTCTCTCCCTCTGGGAAACACAGCTTGGCCCCATCCGTCTACCAGGTGTGCGTAGTTGACGTATAGAAATTCTTCTATACATTCGATACATTCTTCTGCAGGTTTTATTAGTACGATTATTATTTCGCACTTAGTGCAGTTTGTTTGGTTGTCTGCTGAGTCCTTATGGACTAGATTGTGGGGTGGTAGTGTCATATACTCCTCCTTGGTTGGTATTTTATTATAACATTCTTGGCAGATTTTAGAGTGGTCTTCAGTATTTTGATAGATGTTCCCCCGTGCTTGTATGACACATCGGATTTCCATCAATTTTAAATAAGTTTCAGGGTGATCTTGTGGTCTCACGCCGTCGATGGGTCCTTGCCGTATTTCTTCTGTTATTTCAGGAGTCCATTGGAGTTGATGATATATTGGCATTGTTATACTGGAACTGACGATCAGGTAGTTTTTCTATAGAATGGAAAATGATTCCACGTTCACGATTACGAAGAATATTAAACTAAAATATTGGTGTATACGTGTTGGTTATAGATATATATATGTATATAGGTAAATTCCTTCTCTCTTCTTACTACTGAAGTTACAAAATATAACTTATTTTAATCTAGAGATAAAAAGACAATATTTTATGTATTTGAGACTATATAAAAATTTTTTTTATATATATATATGTATAAAGAGAAGGTATTTAACGAAATATAATATATGAATAGTAATATAGAGTATACGAGGTTATAAAGAAAATACAATAGTTTAATTTAAGATTACGGATGAATATATTTGCGTATATATATATGTTTTTATTTATACGGCGGGTTCGACGTCGGCTGTGATTTTTGTGTGCAGTTCTGCATGTCCTAGTTTGACAAGCACGTCTCTAACGTTGTATGCTCTGTTGAATTCGCTGTCGGTTTTCATATGTAGTTTTACGAGTGCCGCTCCTTGTCTCAAGGGATGTATGATGTTAATCCATCCTTGTTGTTTTTCTAGAAGGAGTTGACATAAGTGGCGTGTCCTCCTGGGCCAAGTGGTTTTGTTGGTGGGGGCCTTGGTATAGGCTAACCCGCAGATAATGGCCTGCCATGGCAATTCTTTGAATCTATCTTCTAGGATGTAGACATCGTTCGCGTGGTACCAGGTTGTCCTGCCCCAGTCGCCTAGTACTACCTGGACCATCCAGGTAGTTTTGTTGATGCTTCTGATGAAGCCGCGTTTCCACGTTTCTTTTTCTTTGATTGCGACCTCCATTTCTGCTTTCAGGTTTTCGGGTAAAATATATAACGATTTTGCTCTCCTGTCCATTCGAAACTTGAGCTCCTCTTCCATCTCTTGGAGATTTGCTTCGCCGTTTTTTAATTGTGCCCAGAAGAGGAGTGGTGAATCCGCTCTCAGTATTGTCACTTCTAGGCGGCTGCGAGTCAGGAACTCCGTTTCGATGTACTGGATCTCCATTTCTGTAGTAGATATTATATTTAATATGTTAAAGTGGTAATGAAATTGTTGTCTATGTATAAAGAAATCCGGCGGTATGCCTTATGATTTTAAATATATAATTGATAGTAAGAGTGGATTATATTATGTTGTAATTTTATAGGATATATATATATTTATTTATATGGATGGATTAATATTAGCATCGGCTTGAGCGCTGATTTTTGCGAGTCCCATTTGAATCAGTGTGTCCCGGACGTTGTATACAGAATTGGGAAAGATGTTGTTTCTTGATTGTATTTCTAATTTTACGAAGGCCACTCCATCCCGTGGGGGGTTAATTATGTTTATCCATCCTTTATTGCCTTCGAGCATTGTCTGACATATTTTTCGAGTTAGTATTGGCCATGTTTTGGTTTCTTCGACGGGTTCTGTGTGTGCTAATCCACAGAGAAGCGCTTGCCAAGTCAATTCTTTGAATCTGTCCTCGAGTATGAATACGTCGCACATGCGTCGCTGTACGAGTCGTCCCCAATCTCCTAGGATGACTTTAATTGTTAGGGTATCTTCGTTTATTGTTTTAATAAATCCTCGTTTCCAACTGTCGCCTTCTTTAATTGCGACGTCTAGGTTTATTTGCATGGCATTCGGCCATAAATGGAGGTATGAGGATTTTCTGTCCATTCTGAATTTTAATTCTTCTTCTAAGTCCTCTAGGTCCTTTGCGCTGTTTTGGAGTTGTATCCAAAAGAGGTGTGGTGACTTTACTTTTATTACAGTCGCTTCTAGGCGGTTGCGTGTGAGGAGATCGGTTCTTAAAAATTGAATATCCATTTTTCTCTGTAGAAAAGAAAAATTTTAATTATATTAACGTTGGTTTTTCCAACAGTTGTACGGTGTTGATTGTTATTATTTTTTTATTTTTTTTTTTTATAAAGCTGATAAGATGTAAGGTATTAGTGGTTCAATATTTGGTTTCCTTGAGTTCGAAGGAGTAAGTGTTATCTTCTCTTCTGGGGAGGAGGGGATAGACTGTTGTCGTTGTATTATCTTCACCATTATGGAGTTCAAGCGTTTCACTGTCTGGGGCGGTTGGTTTCGATTTCATTGGTCGTCTCATTTTTAAGTGCAATAATAGGTTGGTCAGGGAGTCCCATAGGGCCCCTATCAGGTATAAGGACCACCCATATACGGTGTGTAGGGCGTAGCCATGGACTATGGTATCTAATATTAATTTCACGACCCTAATGGCCATGTATATTCCTAACAGTCCCGCGCTAAAATTTCCAAAAATTAAAAATTTACTCCAGAATTTTTGCCAAGCGGATATTGCTATTTTTTCTATGGTTTTTGCGTCTAATAAGTTGGAAATCGACCCTTCTTCTAGAGAGATTGTTCTGCCCATTATTCCTCTTGCCAAAGAGTTAAGAACTGCAGGTCGTTCAGCTGGGAACATTATATGGTCTCTTAGGTCCTTTAAGTCCGTTTCTGAGTATATGCCGCTAGTAGCCAATGATCCTGGGCTGATGTATTTCCATACCGGTTTGGTTAAAGGTTTCATGATAATGGGCGGTATGGTATCCACCGGTCTCGGCATAAATTTATACCAGGAATCTCCCAACTGATACATGGCGGGTGCTAACGTATTACATGTTGTTTGTGTACCTTGTCGTAATAATATGTGAGTTTGTGGTGTTAAATAATATGTTCGATTTTCCCGGAGTACGGGTAATTGATTGAAACAACGGTCTGTTTGGGCGAGTGTAACTTCGACAGGTACGCATTTTACTATGTGTATTACTTCGCCGGCTTGTAGGGCCATATAACCGGGACCTTTCATCAAGTGATACGCGAAGATATCAGGAGATTGTGTGGCTATGGCTAAGGCGTTTTGTAGCATGCGTTGCTCCAGGTTACATTGTTGAAGTAAAATATCATGATAAAGTTGATTGATTTGTGTACGGATGTGCTTCTCTACGTAGACGAACTTCGAATTCATGTACGTAAAGATATCAAGGTTTGAGATGCGTGATTGTTTTTTAAAGATGACGGTTCCGAGTACTGTTTCGAAAATCATTAGTTTAGGATGTTCTGTTCGTACGAGAGAGTATCCGCAAACTTCTTGCTTTCCTTTGCTGGTAAGAGCGAATATCGCTTCTTGTGTGGTGAGAGAATAAACCGTTTGATGTTGTTCGTTGTCGACTATTTTATGAGCGTATCCCTCATATAATATGCCGTAGTTATTGAACTTGCAAGGACCTACGGGTATAGTTTCCCAGTAGGTATCTCCTCCTTCAACGTCCACGCAATGTGTTGAACTGAATTCGCACGTGACGCCTGATCTAAGTTGTACTCTGTTGGTATTTATTCGTACGTCGGCGGTATAATCTTGTAATGTAATTGTTACAGTTCCTATTACGACAACTTCTGCCCATGTTCCGTAGGGGTCGGAGTACGCTCCTCCATAACATGAGCCGTCGTTGTCAACGTGACCGGCCAAGGTTATTGGACGTGCCGTTGTTGAATTTGATTTTATTCCCGTTATATATGTGGTTCCCATTCGATAGTCTCCTTGATTATGCATTCGTTTACAGGTTTCGCGGTTTATTTCCTCTATGTATGAGTATTTCCCGTTAAGTACATCCAAGGTGTGAGAAAACATTCCGCACTTTTTGATTAGTCTATCAATTTCGATTTTACATTGTACGACTTGAACGGCTTCGAATTCATTGATCTGCAATAGTTGTACGTAAATTTGAGTTGAATTTATTTTCCTCTGAGGTATATCGCATTCTTCGGTATTTAGCAAGGATAACGTTGTCAGATTAGCAGATGATGAACCGCAGTCGTATCCTATTATTCCAATAGTGTGAGGTAAATATTGCAATAGAATAATTAATAGTGCGGTTAATCTCCTGAGTCGAGGGTCCATCTGAAAGTTGGTTATTTATTATTAGATATTGGTTTGATGTGCGATATTCGTAAACGGTTAGGATGTACTATGCGGCTGTTTTTCTTTATTTTGATTTTTACATTATTTTTATTTAATATCTCTAAAATTTCATGAGGTCCGGTATACTGGTCTCCGAATTTACCTGGTTTCGGTCCTTTTAACAAGAATACCTGATCTCCGGGTTTAAAGGTCTGAGGGTTTAATTTTTTGTCGTAATATTTTTTTGATTTGACTTTTGCTGTTACTACGTTTTCGCGAGCATTACGTTGAATCGTGTGAAGTTGTGTGACAAGATTTATTAAATAGTCTTCATAATTTGCTAATTTATCTTCAGGTGGAAGAAGTTCATTTGACGGAACTCGTGCTATTTTTCCGAAAACTAGTTCGTACGGAGTGTGTTTTGTGGCTTCGTGTACGCTAGTATTATAATTGAACATAGCTAATCCGATCCATCTGTCCCATTGTTTTTGCTCGTTTGCGTATTGTTTTAAGTATTCGCTGAGTGCGTGATGTGATCTCTCCAATGATCCGTTTGATTGAGGATGAAAAGCTGTTGTGCGAAATTTTCGTATTTTGAATAATTTGGCAATTTTCTTCATTAAATCGCTAATAAAATTTCTTCCTTGATCTGTAAGTATAGCTTTCGGCGCTCCGAGCACGCAAATAAAACGGTCTACAAAGGCTTCCGCAATGGTTTCTGAGGTTTGGTCAGGTAGCGGTATCCCCATACAATATTTTGTTAGCTGATCTTGTAGTGTTAAGATATATTCGTTGCCTCTTTCGGTCTTAGGTAATGGGCCTACGATATCCATAGCTACTTTATCAAGCGAAGTGCCAGGCGTGTCTGTGATTATCATTGGTTGTTTTGTTTTAACTCGAACGAGTTTTTTCAGTTGACATTGTAAACATTGTTGTATGTGTTTTTGAACGTCCGATTTCAAATTTTCCCAATAATAATTGTGTTTAATTCTATTATATGTTTTGGTTACTCCGCAGTGTCCTCCTGTTGGTGAGCAATGCATTTCGTCGAGTATGACAGAACGCAAATCCTTCGGTGGATATTTAATTTGTCCATTGCAAATAATTATTTTCGTAGTTGAGTTAATAAATATCAATTGTAGTTGTACCTTGATATTGTTCCAGGGAACGTTATTAATGAAATCGGTTTTTGCAATGCTAATTGTTTCTAATTTTAAATTTTTGATAACGTTATTTAAATCTTTCAAGGTTTTTAAGATGTGATCTAGAGTTGCCGTAGGGCCTACTCGTTGTTCATCGTTAACAGGTAGCGCGATATGATAGTAGTGTTTGTATTTTATGGCCTTGGCTTCGCCCAAGGTAAGAGATCCTAAATTTGGTAGTTCGTTTCGCTCGGAAAGTTTCTGAGATCCTGAGTCTAAAGGATTTCCTTGGGTGTCGACAAAATATGCTACGTTATCTTTTCGTAGGAATAATAATTCGCGAGAATCTATGATGTTGCTTTTAATTATTTTATTTTCGATAATTCTGGGTTTCGCTTTCCTTGCCTTTAGATTTTGATTTATAATGTCTTCTTCGTCTTCTTCTTCCTCTTCGGCGTCGAGGTCCTTGTCTGATGTGTCGTTTTTTTCTTTGTTTTGTTCAATATTATCTTCTTCCTTAGTGATTTTTTGTTTATTATCTTGTCCTGCAGTTTGGCTTCTTGTCTGTATTCTGTCTTGTTTAGGTGGATCGTGTATTAATACTTTTTCTGTAGTTTGTATTACGGTCGGTTCATTTATTTCTTCGAGTGTAAAAGGTATAGAATCGTTATTGTTTTTGACAAAATTAGCTTCAGGTATGGGTTCTTCGTTATCTGAGAGATATAAATGAAAATCGTCTTCCTCTTCTTCTTCTTCGCTATCTGATTCTTCTAACATTTTTGAAATTATTTCTGCATCTGCGGGGTTGTTTGGATTTAAGGTTTTTCTTTCTTTTATTAGTTTACAATCGATTTCTTCTAGATTTATTGGATTTCTTGATAATGCGTCTGCATTTACGTTAGTTATTCCTGCCTTATATACAACATCGTAATCGTATTCGGCTAATTTTAGTCTCCAGCGTAATATTCGCATGTTTGCGTCTTGAGCATTTTTAAACCATAATAATGGTTTATGATCGGTGACTAATGTAAATTTTCTCCCATATAAATACGGTCGAAAATGTTTGACGCAATATACTATAGCTAAAGCTTCCTTTTCGTATGTGTCATATTTTATTTCGTTATCGGTGAGGGTTCTAGAAGCGTACGCGATCGGTCGGTCTTTATTTATTTCTCCCTGTGATAATATTCCTCCTACTGCTATTCCTGATGCGTCTGTGGTTAAGATAAATGGTTTCGAAAAGTTGGGATATTGCAATACAGGTTCTTCACATAATTTTTGTTTTAAAATTTCGAATGATTCTTCTTGTACGGCTGTCCATTCAAAGCGGGTGTCGTTTTTCAGTAAAGAAGTAAGTGGTTTTGCAAATTTAGAAAAGTTCGGTATGAATCGTCTATAATAACCTGCAAGTCCCAAAAATTGTTTAATATTCTTCAGTGTTTTGGGTCTCGGAAATTGTTGTACTGCTTCTAATTTTTTTTGATCGGGTTTTACTCCATCTTTGCTAATTACGTGTCCTAAATATGTTACTTCATTTTTTAGAAATTCACATTTGTCTGGTTGTAATTTTAAGTTGGCTTTACGAAGTCGCTCTATTAATGCGTTATATTTTCGTTCATGTTCTTCTAGAGAGGTAGCATAAATAACAATGTCGTCCATATAGACAAATAATTCCTCGCCTTGTAATCCAGTCAATACTAGGTCCATTAATCGTTGAAAGGTAGCAGGTGCATTTTTTAATCCGAAAGGCATTCGGTCGAATTCATAATGACCGAAAGGAGTGGTAAATGCTGTTTTATGACTGTCGGCAGGATCCATTTTTATTTGATGGAATCCGGAAGCTAGATCGCATACTGAGAAGTACTGTGCTCCTCCTAATTGATCCAATATATCTACGATGTTGGGTAATGGATAAGCGTCACCGATAGTTTTGTCGTTTAACGCTCGAAAATCGAGAACCATTCTCCAGCGTTTGTTTCCCTTCGAGTCTTCTTTCTTTGGCACGATCCATATGGGCGTATTATAAGGTGATTGAGACGGTTTTACGATGCTTCCTTCTAACAGTTCTTCTACCTGCTTGTTTATTTCTTCTTTGTGTAATTGCGGGAATCTATACTGACGAGTGTTAATCGGTCGATCGTCTATAGTGGTTATTTGATGTTGTAAAACATGAGTAGCGGTCAGTTTTTCTCCAGGAACATGAAATCGATCTTGACTGTTTGTTATTAATTTTAATACGTTCTCTTGTTCTTCTTTATTTAGATGTTCTAACCGCAGTAATTCCATAATTTGAGTAAATCGAGTTTCCTTTGGTTGTTCGGAAACTACTAGGCAGTTATGTAGATCGATATTTTCTACATTAATTTGGTGTTTTATATTCTTGAGCTTCTTTTAGAAGATTTTCCATTGTAACTTGAGAGGTTTCTAATTCATTTTCATTATTTATAACAGATAATCCAGTTTTTGGAAATGTAAGTTTTGGAAGGGATAAACGATCCTTTGAATTTTTGGAAAAAGGTTGTGTCGAATTATGAAATGAGGTTTGGTAACTTCCCTCTTCGGAATCGACGGAGCTAGAATTTTCTGACAAGGTTTGACATTTTTCCTTCGAAATTCTAGGAATTTTTTCTTTTGGGAGATTTTTATAACTTTCTTCTCCAATAATTTTTGGATTATCAAAATTTTGAGAAGAGGTTTGGTAACTTCCCTCTTCAAGGATTTCTGGATCATTATAATTTTCAGGAGAGGTTTGGTAACTTCCCTCTCCAAGGATTTTTGATTTATTATAATTTTCAGGAGAGGTTTGGTAACTTCCCTCTCCAAGGATTTTTGATTTATCATGATTTTCAGGAGAGGTTTGGTAACTTCCCTCTCCAAGGATTTTTGGATTATTATAATTTTCGTTTAAATAATTTTTATTCCCTCTCTTACTTTTAATTTTATTCTTTCCTTGAATCATTATTGAAAATTCATCCTCATTGTCTCTAAATATCATCGTATCTTTATCTTCATGGTCTGTGTTAACGTTAGTCTGGTCGTTATCTGACCCCTCTTTCTTGTTATCAATAATTTCGATATCGTTAAATAGTTCGTTCAGTGGTTTTAAACGAAGTGTCGGTACGCGAACTTCTATTTCTTCATCTAGAGTGCTTATGACATTTAGATATGCTTTTCCAGAAATAGTTTCTACGATAGTATCTCCTAGGAAAATTCCATGTTCTATTTTTAATTTCGGTATATATCCTATTTTAATCTCAGAATTCTCTATCCTCACAAAAAATAGCGATTCTGATCTTGGAGATACTATTATGGTTTCCGGGGAGAAAAAGGGCACATTAATTCCGGAAATATCTAAATGTCCTTGAGCGTAATCTATTTTTGAAAAAGTTTGTTTGAAGAAATCGTTTCCTAATATTCCGGATTGTGGAATCGGAAAATCGTTGGCAACGATATGAAATAATACCGGTAATTCAAAAAGTGTTAGTGTAATTTCTCCTAGGGTATAGACAGGATAATTGTTTATGCCATTTAATTTTAAAATATTCGAATAATTAATACTTGTATTTTTAGGCACAAAATTTTCTTTAATTATATTCGGTCCGGATCCCGTGTCTAACATAAAGGTTATTTGAGTGATAATTTTATCGATTTCAACCTGTACCGTAGGCACGCGACTATGTTTGTCGAGGCTTACAGTTACAGGCCTGATTTCGGGTTCGTAGTTATTTACTTGGCTTGCCGCTGCACGGATGGGTGTGATGTTCGCTCGGCCCCCGATTTTACACCCGATGTCGAGGGTCCGTTGTAGTTTCCCTGCTCTTTTTCTTTGCGGCGATTGTTACTCGTAATTCGTAATTGACATGTATCGAGAAGATGGCCCTGTTCTTTGCAATATCGGCAGAATAAATTGTCTTTATGTGTTGGTATTGGATTGATTTTAGAGCGGCAATTTCTAGAGATATGGCCATAATTGTTACAAGTTTGACACACGATATTAGTATTGCGTTCATTTTGTTTCTTCCAACAATTATTAGCCGAGTGACCGGATTTATCGCACCATTGGCAAATTACTAAAGATTTATTTGTTTGTTGATTAAAGTTATTCTGTCGACATGATTTTGCATTATGACCAATCTTAGAGCATAATTGACAAGTAATGACCTTTTCCTGAATTACGTTAATTGATTGTCGAGATCGTGGGTCGCGTAACCGACATTTATCTGCGCTATGCCCGCGTTTTTTACAAATTTGACAGATTAAAATATCCGTTCCGGTGTTTCCGAAAGGATTTTGATTTTGTGGTGAAAGTTGAGTGAGCTTTCGACAACTACTTGCTGCATGCCCTTCTTTATAACAGATTTGGCAGACTTCTCGAGATAGATTAACAGGTAGCGGTGAATTTTGACTTGATTTAGCGCCTTGTCGTAAATCTGTCATTTGTTGTGGCTCTCTTTCTATTTTTAACGCGTCGGCCACGGTTTCCTGTACGTTTAAGTCTCGCGCTATTCTTTGTTCTATTTCGGGTTTTAGTCCTCTAATAAAGCATTTACACATATCTGTTTCTATAGTTGCTTTTATATCCTGTTCAGGCATGGCGTTCCCTGAGCTTCGATATGCCTCTAGTATTTGTTTTCCGAGAAGTTTAACCCGATACGCGTAAGTGACGACATCTTCATTATTTTTCTGATAAACGCAACCTAATTCTCCTTGTAATTGATAGACATTTTTGGAGGGACCGTAAATTTTCTTCAAATACGTTGTTAATGCAGCTACGGTATTAAAATCTTGATCTTGTATAGTACGACGCGCTTCCCCCACTATTCGCGTTCTTATAATTTTAGCGAATTGACACTCTGCCTCTTTAGGGAGCATAGATTTTGCTTCCTCGCATCCCTCAATAAAATAATTTAGTGGGGTGTTACTACCGTCAAAAAAGGGAACGGCTTCGACCGCGTATTTTAAAGTGGCGAAAGGATTAGCGTTAGCCATGTTTATTGGTGGACCTCCGGATTCGCCGTTAGAATTATCGATATTAATTTTGAAAATCTGATTTTTTGAGTCAATAAATTCGACTTGGTCGGATTCGTCGGGTAATTCACTTATTTCGGTTAAATTAGAATCTCTTAAAAAATGTACGTGTCGAGGCGTAGATGCTGTGAATTTTGATTTAGATTCACGTGTTCTGTGTGGTGTTTCTAACGCGGTCTTGTAAAGTTCATCTATTTCGTCTTTGTCCGTTGTGCTTCTAGTCCCTTTACTCATTCCTATTCCCAAAGATCGCACATTTCAATCCCGGAGGGGCCCCCAATTAAACGTATGTTACGTCCTGGCCTGCACGAAGGAAAGGCCGCTCGAAGGTCGTAACAGCGTTTTCCCGAAATCGGAGTGATTTCGGGTCGAACGGACTGTCTGGCCCTTTTGCAGGTCAACGACTGGATAGTCGCTTTTACCTGGCTTATTTCAGGGGTCCGTTCGTCGGTCCTTTTCGGTAAGGGAATTAAATCCCTTTTACGCGGGATAGGACCTTGTGCGATCTCGGGGGATATATGAAGGAACGCAGGGGTTTAAATAAGACTTTAAATTCGCGTAATGTAAATAATTATCATTTATTCAAAAAAATAAAATCTTAATAATATTCGGAGAATTAGACATTTAAATTTGGTGGACATGTATAAACAATTATATATGAGTGTGTGTGTAACGTTGATGTGCTATGAGGCGGTTGAGGATTCGCGTTGGCTTTTAATCGTCCCGTTTCAATCGGAGAGCGCGTTTCAATGCTCGACGGGCAGCGATTTCCACTACTTATTAAGTTTAGTCGCGATTCCGGGGATTTATTCACTTCCGTGATCGTAGAAGAATGAAAGTACTCACTGTTGGCTGTATATTATTTGGTGAGCGGGTTGGCAGCTATAGGTTGATCCTCAGGATCGATGGTTCCTTCGAGTGGTGTGGGCGAAGGTGTAGGTTGACTGGTAGCTGGTTGTTGAGCCCCGATGGTCACAATGTATGTTTAATGCGAGGATCCAGAAGTGTGTAACTGCCACGACGTAGGCGGAATTAATAGAGCGTTCTTGGAAGATTCGCTGCTTTTATACTATTCGTCTGCCCTTCCTATAGAGCAAAGAGCGTCTTCTTTTCTTGTGACTCATAGTCATACGTTCGGTGTTTAATCCCCTTTGCGCAACGTATTGCTTCCTTGTATGAAGAGTTCTTTCCTAATTCCGATCTTTGGTCTACTGATAGCGTGTGTCGATCGTGATATTTCAACATTACCTATGACTTATTGATCAAAGTGTAGGTTTCGTAATCTCACCGATCGAGTTGTTTCACAATCACTGTCTTTCTCCGTTTAATTCTTATAACTAATTTCGGTCTTATAATTAATATGTTCGCGGAACGCGAATCTGCGTAAATCGGGGAGGAGAAAAGAATCGTGCAGTCCACAGGACGTAACAACACACTATTCGCAAATTTGACATCATGATCATTTATCGCGCATAAGCACATGACAATGATTCGCATCCTGAATTTTACTGCATATTTATATAAAATCATTTTTAAAAGTGTCGCAACCTCTGTGTCCACGACTGTACGACTGTGTCGTCGCTCCATAGCTACCAACATTTTTACATTTGTTATCATTATTTTATTTTCTATGGATTGGTATCCGTAGGTGATTTCTGTATATGTATATACTTAGCAGACAAATTAAATATTTCTTATTTTTATTTATTATGCAATCGTTAAAAAATTGTTTGGGCAAGTTTAGGAATATAGTCTCATATAGTTTAAGAAATAATTATTAATTATTTTATTTATAATTAATTTAAATTAATTGAGCGTATAGTTAGCAAATATAATTTAAAAAATTTTAATATTGCAATTGTTGAAAATTTATTTGGGCAAGTTTAGGAATATATACTACGTTTACGCGAGTGTTACTTCTGTAGTAACTTATTCAAAAATTATCGTAACTTGTACATTTGAGTAAGTTACTACAGAAGCAACACTCGCGTAAACGTAGTAATAGTCTCATAGTTTAAAAAATTATTTTATTTATAATTAAGAAAATTAATTAAGCGTATAGTTAGCAGACATAATTAACAAACTTTTAATATTGCAATCATTAAAAACTTATTTAGGCAAGTTTAGGAATATAGTCTTATAGTTTAAAAAATAATTATTTTATTTATAATTAATAAAAATTAATTAAGCATAGTTAGAAGGCATAATTTAAAAAAAAATTAATATTGCAATCGTTGAAAAATTGTTTAAGCAAGTTTAAGAATATAGTCTCATGTTATATAATTTAAGAAATAATTATTTTATTTATAATTAATGAATATTAATAGACCATATAGTTAGAAGATATTAGTTAAAAATTCTTAAATTGAATGGATGCTTACGCGCGTTTTTTTTTCTTTTAATCGCTCTTTGCACGAAACTAATTATGTAATTTGAATAATTATAGAAAAAAACTTATTAATTTTATTAATTTTTTATAACAATTTAATTCACGTAATTTAATCAGTTTTTTTAGTCTCTTCTATATATCTGATAAATAAATTTATTCATAAAAAATTTTGTTACAAAATATTTTTACAGCGAAAATATCTACTGCGATATTTAATTATTACAAATTGTTAAACATAATTGTACATATACATCGGTAAATTTAGTGACAAATATTGTAAAGTACTCTGGTGGTGAAATGAAATAGCTAAATAGCATTCCAGCTACAAGGCGACACTGTGTAACACTGTGTAACCACACTGTGTTCCGTAGCTGGAAAGCACCCACTGTATATAGACATATGTGATTGGGACACAGATTTATTCGTTTGTTTCAAAGCTCGACATTCTGTCGAAAATTAGGTCGATATTTAGTCATAGGCAAAATATACACATAATTTATTCATAAATATACATCTGTAGTATCCGGTAATAGGGACGGGGGCCACAGAAAGGAGATATAAAGGATTAAAATTGTATGTCCTTCGTTCCTCGTTGATATTCACTCAGTGAGACTTTAATTAACAGATTCACTTTTATCTGGCTTCACAACTATAGCCATTACAAAAGAAATAAAGTAAAACGAAAACTCGGAATGCTCACTGGGCTATTTATTCAGGGTAGGTAAACTGTCCTTCGTTCACATACGTCTGACGAGTTAGGCAGTCCTTCGCTAACTGCTGGTTCTGCGCTCCCTGCTCCGAAAGTTCGGCAAGCCGCTATAATATAGATTCCTTACGCTAGATGGAAGATCGATATAGGTTTCGATTCGCATAATTCGCGCTTACACATCTATTTAAAAAATTTTTCTATAAATCACTTTAAAAAATACATTCTCTTTAAAAAATTATACAAAATTTTAAATAATTAATTAATCTATATCTAGAATAGTTATCGATAGGGATAGTCATTCATCAATTTATTAATATCACAGTTTGAATGTGTCAATTACTGAGACATTTATAGTGTCAATTACTAGGCATTAAATAATGTCTATTGCAAAATTAATGTTCAGTGTCAATTGTTTATTATTCTGCTTAAGGCTCCTGGATCCTCGCCGCGGCCATGTTGGATTGTGACGTCAGAGGCAAGAAAATACACGCTGAAAATTTTTGCGTGCCATTTTTAAATAAAAAGATATTTTGATGAAACAACACTACAAATCTTTTTGGCACACTTATAAAATTGTCCGAAAACTATGCTTTTGCCTTGACAGTTAATAAACAACCGTAAAATGAGTGTGATATCGGACTTTGTCATGTGAAATGACTGCGCATGCTCAAAGACTAGACGGCTTGGACTTCATATTACAGTCATTTTACAGTTGTTGATTGATTATAAAGGGAAAAAGATAGTTTTCGGACAATTTTACAAGTGTGCCAAAGAATTTTGTAATGTTTTATTGAAATATCTTTTTATTTAAAAATGGCACGCAAGAATTTTTAGCATGTGCTTTCTCGCCTCTGACGTCACGATTCCGGGTGTGTGAAGTTAGCACCCCGACATTCAATTTTTATAGTTCTGATTAGAGTTCTGGCTTTTTCTTAAAGAGTTTAAGAGTTCTTTATCAAAAATAAAAAGAGTTCCGTCGATTAACGGTTCCAAATTTGAGTCTGAAAAATGGGGTGCTAATTTTTCATCGAAAATCAAGATCGAGTAGTTCTGAATAGCTCATTTGCTGTGTTTTTACGTCCACTACAGTTCCTGATTAATAAAAATTATTTTGATATTGCATTAAAATAAAAAAAATTGTTTTTTAATTTAAAAAAATTTTAATTAGTTCTGATTAATTATAACATTTCTACATATAATGAAGAGTTGCTGATAGTTTTCAAAAAATTATATTCAACCAAACTTTCGAAATATAACTTTGAAAAAATCGCAGTTCGGTAGCACGGACTTGAAACTTTGACTCGTTAAATCACAGTTCCAGTAGTTCTGGCATGAGTTCTGGCTAGTAAATCAAGAGTTCTGAAGAAAATTATTATGGCCGAAAACGATCCGATCAATAATTAAAGAGTTATTCGACTCTGAAGAATGTCTGTTCGAAAATTTCTGTTTCGACAAAAAATAAATTTTTAAGAGTTCCAATAGTTCTGATTACGGATTTCGCTAGTACTTCGAGAGTTCTGAAGAAAATTATTATGGCCGAAAACGATCCGATCAATAATTAAAGAGTTATTCGATTTTAAAGATTCTTGGCCGAAAATATATTGTTTTTCAACCTGGTTGGAGTGACATCTTTGCAAATAATATTTGGATACAATTTCGTATACCTTGCCCTTGGAAATTTGAAAATGCAAAAGGTTCGCGGCAGAAAAATACAGTATACTGCCCAATCAAAGCAAAATGCGTCGAATGCTCTGCAAAATTAATTTGTATACTTGAAAAAGAACCCGGAAACGACGAAAATGTTATATTCAAGTGTGTCATTAAAAATGTTGTTCCAAATTATATGCATGAAAAAAGAAGACAGTTAAGAGGATATAGAAGAGCACTCATAGCTAATACTTTGACACGAAAACTGATGCAATCTCATATGTAAGAACGCTAGGGACTTGATTGATTTTGGAGGACCATATCCTCCTATTCTGCCAAAAACGACTGTTTTGAGAAAAGCAATTAGCGAAGCAAAAAGTAAACGTTTAGGACTTACTACATCAAAGCCTATTAACAATCTTATAAATGCCAAAGATACAACATATATAGGTTCAGTACACAAAGTTGGCGCATCTCCGTTTTTTTTTGTTACTACTGGACCAAAGAGCAAAAGCTATTGTATAAGTTACATTACAAAAAAGATATGCAATCCTTTATGACAATTGACGCAACTGGTTCTATAGTAAAAAAAATTAAATATGATTATGTAAAATCAAATCACATATTTTTGTATCAATGCATGAGTTCTTCACATATGAGAAGTGCACCAATATTTCAAATGTTATCGTCTGAGCAAGACACAGTAGCAATCACCACGTGGCTTTTGAAAATTAGAAGTACAGGTGTACCTATACCTCGAATGATAGTTTGTGACTTTAGTCAAGCTCTTTTAATATCAATATCAATTGCATTTGCTCATAAACGTGATTTACGCGATTACATGCAAACTTGTTACGATATCGTAACACAAAAATCTAGCATATTGCCTGCAACATTTATTAGATTAGATGTAAGTCACTTAGTATCAATAATATATAGATGGGACTGTTTAAAACAACATCCATTGCCTAAGGTTAGACAATTTTTTATTAGAGCTATTTGTAAGGCATATAAAATGGAAACTTTACACGAACTAGAGTATTTCTTGAAATCTCTATTAACTGTGGCTATAAGTCCGAGCATTGGTATATCTCATGGAGAAAATTGAGAATCACAAACGCGATATGATTTTATAAATAATGTAATTAAAGGTGTTTCTGAAACAAACGAGGAAATACATACTGATCTTGATGAAATTGATCTTGAAATTGATTGTAATACGGGATGGGTAGAATGGAGCAGAAGGATTTATGAAAGGGCTTCTATTACAGAATCAAAATGTAAAGAAAGAAGTATTGTAAACGCGTTTTATAATATTGAGGTTGCAAATAATATGAAGAAGTTATTGAATTATGTACCTATTTGGACAAGCATTTTATTACCATTTTTTAATATTGGTTCTAACATTGCGACATCGTCTAGTGTTGAGTCCGAATTCGCGAATATTAAAAAACGAGTTTTTAGAAATGAGCTTCCTTTACGAGCTGACAAATTTGTTATGCGTCATTTAGATTACATAGACGGACGCATCAAAGAAGTATCATCAAACTGTGATATAAAAGACCTAAAAATTGAAACAGAAAATAACGAAGAGGAAAATAAAAAGAGGAAATTTATTGAAAAAGAAAATTCTTGCACTATTATGCAAGAAAATATAAATGAAAAGTGTGATGTTAACGTGTCATCGATTAATTCAAATACATCATTTGTTATTGACAAGGTTTCTTACTGACTTAACGTTCTCGCCTTTAATATTGACAACATGTGTGAGCGAATCTTTTGAACATGCTTATCTATTATTCACATTTATAACTGTACTTGAAAAGGACCACAACCATATGGTCGAAACGTCGTAACTTTTAATAAATTAAAAAATTTGTGCTAGTTTGGTCGATTATTTCAATATTGATCCTTCAAATACATCAATTTCATCATTGAATAAATATGAAAACTGGCGTGGTTTGGCTAATATAAAAAGTAAAAAGCAAAAGAAGCCAAATTATTTAGACGATTGTCCTGATTGGGATTACATACAATTAAATAAAACAATTCAAATACCTCTTTTTAGAAACGGCAATCTTTGCGAAAGCGTAAAAATTGGAGAAGTACTAGTTTTAATAAAAGAAACATGTGCTTTTGATTCTCTCATGCAATTAGTTATGCATGCTATCGCCAAAGAATGCCGTTACAAAGAGCAGATACAATACATTGATTATCCCATAATTATATATATAATTTAGCCACAAACATTATTAATAGAGGAAAACTTATTGCGGCAGACTATGTCGCACGAGCAAAAATATTATTGCATACAAATATTTGCCAGAAATCGAGTACTAGACACATTCAATTTGCAAATGCCAACTGCAATGTAGGTCATTTAATTGATATTATTTTTAATGAAATACCAACCGTAACGCGAAATAAAATTTGCAACATTTGCGATAATATTGAAACAAAACATTTTTCAACTTTATATATGAATGTTGGTATGCTAATCGAAAAAGATCTCGGAACTGTCCAAGAAGCGATTAATGATACAAAATTAAATGAATGTGCAATCAAATGCAAACATTGCAATAATACTATTAACAGGACGAATGAGTATGGTCCACACGTATTTTTAGATACAAGTTTAATAACAGATCCACACTATAATTCTGAGACATTTTGAATCAACATTAGACAGTATCACAAAATCGATTTATCTCAATGATCATAATTATATGCTGTGCGGTATAATCAATTATATATCTTATAACAAAACTAATATTAATGAAAATTTAAGGCAAGGGCATTACATAGCGATTGCATTTACTGGAATGCATTGGTATGAGTATGAGATGACCTTAAAAAAGCAAGGAATTTTGTATCATCACAAAAAATAGTTATACCTCATGTAATTATGTACACACAATAAATTTCAATATTTCAGAAACAATTTTTTATTTAGCTTTTATTATATAGAAATTTTATTATATAGAATTTTTTAATTTGACATGTGCGTGCGATTTTATAGTTATTACTGTCGTAGTTTCGTAAAAGTAAGTTTATAAAGTTTATTTTTTATTTATTTTTTGTTTTTCTTGTTTCAATATTTTACCATTATTTAGGACAAATACATATATGGATATATATTTACCATTTTATTTTTTTAAGAGCATTGTAATAATACATTTCTTTTGCGTTCATTCTCATTCTTACACTTTATAATATTTATATTCTTTTTCTTTTGTATTTTATAATATTATTGTACTTTTATTTCTTCAGTGCTATACTATTATTCGTATTAGTTTTAAAATATATATATTACTTTTGTGCATTATATGTATATAATATTATTTTTTAAATATTTGTATTTTACTCAAGTTTTTTTATATATACTCGTCAAAAAAATTATCGCAACACGTAATCAATATCAAAATTTAGCATAAATTCAAATAAGCGTATCTCCGCGAAAAATTGTCGTATTTCAAAAATTTTTTTTTTGTTTTAAAGGGTAAAGTCTCTACTTTAAGGAACTTTCGTTCGATTTTGATTTTATTCTCTCCCCCTTTCTCCATCCCTTTAAAAGAAAGGATGTGTTTTTTTTCAAAAAATTGCATAGTTTGACGAACTCTACGGAGTGTACTAAATTTTTTCCGCAAATATCATCATTACTATCGTAAAATATGGACTTTTCTCTACAAATTTAAAAAAAAAATTGAATACCGTACGATTTTTTTTCGCGAAATTACGGCGTATCAAAGTTACCTATGCATTTCTGCCTATATATTCAATTACCGCCAACATTAGCATTATCCGATGGGCACTACGGGGAAGTTGCTGGTCGGATTTTGCCCATCGTGTGTGTGTGTGCGTGTGTGTGTTGGGGCAGGGATATGTGTTCGTATTTAAAATTGTATATTTCTGCCCCGTCTTCGGATGACCTCTTGCAGGCGCTCACGCATATTAATGCAGGCTCTAATTGTGGGTTGCAGAATTTCGAACCATATTCGATGTAGGGCTGCTTCCAATTGCTGGAAATTGGTTGGTAGTCTTTCAAAATCATGCAGCCATCTTCACATAAAAGGTCATTCGAAGACGAGGCAGAAATACACAATTTTAAATACGAACATATATCCCTACCCCAACACACACACACACACACACGATGGGCAAAATCCGACCAGCAACTTCCCCCTAGTGCCCATTGGATAATGCTAATGTTGGCGGTAATTGAATATATAGGCAAAAATGCATAGATAACTTTGATACGCCGTAACTTCGCGAAAAAAAATCGTACGGTATTCAATTTTTTTTTAAATTTGTAGAGAAAAGTCCATATTTTACGATAGTAATGATGATATTTGCGAAAAAAATTTAGTACACTCCGTAGAGTTCGTCAAACTATGCAATTTTTTGAAAAAAAAACACGTCCCTCCTTTTAAAGGGATGGAGAAAGGGGGAGAGAATAAAATCAAAATCGAACGAAAGTTCCTTAAAGTAAAGACTTTACCCTTTAAAACAAAAAAAATTTTTGAAATACAATTTTTCGCGGAGATACGCTTATTTGAATTTATGCTAAATTTTGATATTAATTACGTGTTGCGATAATTTTTTTGACGAGTGTATAATGTACTATATAATATAAAAATATATTATAAAATATATTATAAAATGTATATTACAAAAGTATATTAAAGATAATATATTATATGTGTTATATGTACATTATCTGTGTGTGTATCTTTCTGAATTATTTATGAATTATATCCGAATTATTTCCTTAATAAATTAATAACATTTTTTTAAATAAACATATTAAACGACTAAGTTAAAATTTATTCGAATGTGAACAATCTATATTCAAAACTTGTAAAAGATAAAGCGAAAATTTTCTTTTCAAATTTCCAGTAGATCTCGCATCACTTATCATATTTCAAAAGTTACGAAAATAATTATTATTGGACGAAAAGCGATCTGATCAATACTTGAAAAGTTATTCGACTCTAAATACCCTCAATGCCGAATTTTTTCAAATTTTTTACAATCAAATAACATTAATTATTAATCGGATCGTTCTCGGTCATTAGGATTATTTTCATAACCTTTAAAGTACTAACCAAACCTGATGCGGGAACTATTGGAACTTTTCAAATTAATTTTCGTTGGAACTTGCAAAAATTGTACAGCGAATATTTAAAGTCGAATAACGCTTTAATTATTGATCGGATCGTTTTTGACCATAACACTTTTCTTCAGAACTGTCGAAGTACTAGCGAAATCCGTAATCAGAACTATTGGAACTCTTAAAAATTTATTTTTCGTCGGAACTTGGAAAAATTCGATATCGAAAATCTTTAAAATCGAATAACTCTTTAATTATTGATCGGATCGTTTTCGGCCATAATAATTTTCTTCAGACCTCTCGAAGTACTAGCGAAATCCGTAATCAGAACTATTGGAACTCTTAAAAATTTATTTTTCGTCGAAACTTAGAAATTTTCGAACAGACATTCTTCAGAGTCGAATAACTCTTTAATTATTGATCGGATCGTTTTCAGCCATAATACTTTTCTTCAGAACTCTTAATTTATTAGCCAAAACTCATGCCAGAACTATTGGAACTCTTAAAAATTAATTTTCGTCGGAACTTGGAAAAATTCGATATCGAGAATCTTTAAAATCGAATAACTCTGTAATTGTTGATCGGATCGTTTTCGGCCATAATAATTTTCTTCAGAACTCTTGATTTACTAGCCAGAACTCATGCCAGAACTACTGGAACTGTGATTTAACGAGTCAAAGTTTCAAGTCCGTGCTACCGAACTGTGATTTTTTCAAAGTTATATTTCGAAAGTTTGGTTGAATATAATTTTTTGAACTATCAGCAACTCTTCATTATATGTAGAAATGTTATAATTAATCATCAGAACTAATTAAAAATTTTTTTAATTAAAAAACAATTTTTTTTATTTTAATGCAATATCAAAAATAATTTTTATTAATCAGGAACTGTAGTGGACGTAAAAACACAGCAAATGAGCTATTCAGAACTACTCGATCTTGATTTTCGATGAGAAGTTAGCACCCCATTTTTCAGACTCAAATTTGGAACCGTTAATCGACGGAACTCTTTTTATTTTTGATAAAGAATTAACTTAAACTCTTAAACTCTTTAAGAAGAAGCCAGAACTCTAATCAGAACTATAAAAATTGAATGTCGGGGTGCTAACTTCACATACCCACGATTCCGACATGGTCGGCGAGAAGCCAGGAGCCTTAAAAATGGACCTTATTAAGCTTTAATACACTGAAGAACAAATGCGCCAGGCTGTGGATGCTGTAAAAATAGTGCAACAATTTCTGTTGCAAGCAGAGTTTGGTGTACCACGAAGTACATTAATAGAAAAATGTTCAGGAAAAAGTAAAATGATACGATAAATGGGCCCAGCCACAGTATTACCTATTAAAGAAGAAACTACTGTTACGTCCGGCGGACTCCACGATTCTTTTCTTTCCCACGACCAAGGCGAAGTTTGTTGTTAGGTAAATAAAAAAAGGAAGAAAAGAGATAATAATAATCTAAGCGGCACGTATATAATAAAACGAAAACGTGCCCAGCGAAACGGACAGCTGCAGATATCGTGAGCGACCGATAAATATTACAAAATCGGTAAATAAAAGAGACCAGGCGGAAAGATGCCGAAAGCGGATTCTTGCCGATACCCTCGCGAATAATAAGTTAAAATCACATATCGGCAAAACATAAAGACGGCGAGAGCGGGCCGAAAGCAAGCCCACCTTTGAGGGGAAAACTAGAACAACGAATTGATAAAATTAAACGTGCCAAGCGAAGCGGCACCGCAGCGGAAACTCTCGCGAGAAACCGACAAACATTGTAAATCGGGAAAACACAACGACGGCGAGAACGCGCCGAAAGCAAATCCTTCCCTAGTAAGATTAGGGGAAAACAAATAATGAAAACGAAAGTGTGCAAAATAAGATAGCACACCTGCGGGTATTCTCGCGAGAAAGCGGCAAAAAATATAAAGATTAAAAAGATGCCACACGCATCGCCTCTCAGCAAACAAGCTCTAAGCCGCACGTGAGGGCAATAAAGCGAGAACCCGCCGATAAAAGCGGCACTAACAAACGCCAAATATCGCGATATAGGAAAAACTAACAACAAAACACCGCCGCCGATATCGAAATCTCGAGACATCCCCGTTTTTGGGAAAGCGAGCTCCGATTCGCAGATGCCTGCACTAAACTTTTGATTCGTCGATCCTTACAACGCTCCCCATAGAAAGGGAAAGTAAAAATATTAAAAACACAATTATGAACTTCTATTCGCAGGATTTTGTCAAAAGGCGAAACGGAACAAGGGCGTGAATCAAAAACCGGGATATAAACGCGAACTTCTCTGCGGAGCGTCACTTATCGTTCTTCGTCGAACATCCACAGTTTCCTTGCGTTTTCACCGCAACACTTAGTGCGCGAAAGAATTCTCAGTGCGAATTCTCAGTGTGAAATCAGCGTGAACACTCAGTGAGAAACTCTGTGAACTTCCGGCATAGCAACAATTGGATATACCAGCCAGACCTAGAGGCCCACTGATCCTACAACGGGCCGATCTTGAACCGAACATTTTATCGACGCACGCCATAAGTAGTAAGTCCCCTTATATGCATATACAATCTCACTCTACTAGAAAGAGTTCTTGAATAAATTAATTTCATTTATTCAAAGCTGTTACCTAATATTCGAAGAAGTTCGTATTAATTATTCCTGAACCCTTCCTTCCCCCGCTGAAGGCTTCCTGCATAATTGCAGCGCGAGCCCTGGTTTCACGGTTTCCTGCATGATTACAGTGCAAGCCCTGGTTTCACGGTTTCCTGCATAATTGCAGTGCGAGCCCTGGTTTCACGGTTTCCTGCATAATTGCAGTGCGAGCCCTGGTTTCACGGTTTCCTGCATAATTGCAGTGCGAGCCCTGGTTTCACGGTTTCCTGCATAATTGCAGTGCGAGCCCTGGTTTCCTGTATAGCTGCAGCGCAAGCCGCGACCTTCCCTTGTATCAAATTGCAAAGATGCAAATTTCTTCGGAATAAATATTAAAATTTCACTTCTTAAATAAATATTGAATTCAAGGACTCTTTCTCGAAGAACAGCTCTCATATATCGCTGTTGTTAGTGGAGACTACGCGCCATTCCCAACGGGTCATAAAGCGGTCCCGAAATCGTCGCAATCGTCGTCTAAGGCGAGAGTTGGCTCGGGCTACGGCGGACTTATTTTCTACAACCGACGACCATAAATTACTCCGCGAAAAACTCGAAATATTAACTAGAGAACACATTAACACTATTAATAGTTACGCCAAAGAAAAAAATTGTAATACACTTAACCGCGACCCACCTCATTACTCTCCGATTTCATCCCCCGAATACGCAGGAACCCCGCGAATTCCCTCTCCCTCTCCCTTCGAACCCACCGAACAGGAGCGAACTCCTCCCTTCCTTCTCGCTGATTCACCTGAATCACCTGCCGAATCTCAGCGGAACCTTTCTCCTCCACTTCCCCTCTCTCCCGCACGCCCAGATTCACCTCGATCTCCGTCCCCGGTTCCCTCCATTATTACCCTTGGAGACTCACCTCCCTCTTCCCCAACGCCCTCCGAAAACCGGGAACTACCGGAAGATTTTGAGACGATAAATCTCAGCGATGACGGTTCGGAAGAACTAGAATCGCACGCCGAGCTCACCTACGACCAATTCAGAGCTTGGTTAATTAATCAATTCCCGGGGATAAGGGAAGTCCCGGAAGGAACCTTTACAATCGGTCCGGGGCCAGTAGAACATGAGGCCCTGCGTCAACATCTACTTGACGTAAATCCTGAAGAGATTATCCCTTGGTATGTTCCTGAGCGTAGATATCCCTTGGCCGTCCCAGCGCAAGTCTTATTAAGATCCTATCCTCCCTCCACCATCCAGATTCGGGAACTCCCATGACACATACGCACACACGCGCACACATGTATACATTATTATTATTTGTTACCTAACTATTAAAATGAAAAATTATTGTAATAACCAATCGGGACCATAATATATTTAGACAATAAACTCTCCCCCCTTTATGTCCCGATTGACGACCTCCGTACTTATGTAACACCCGCGAAACACACACACACACACACACACACACACCTTTTTATAGATTAAATCCCGCGCGCGAGTTAATTGTTACTTATGTATCCGTCTCTTCACCGTTTTTATTTATATAAATAAAACTTAATTTTATTATGAACTCGCGTTTAATTAATTGATTAACCCGCTCTCATTTCCTCCGTCCAGAGATCGCACTAAGGTCCCATCCCGCGCAAAAGAGATTAAATTCTCTTGCCGAAAAGGGACCACCGAGCGAACGCCCTTTAAATAACGTAAGAGCGACCCTCGCGGTCGTTGACCTGTTTGGGGCCTAAACACGTTCGTTCGGCTCGAACAAAACGCACTACCTGACGTTGTTCGATTTAAGTAGTTACGTCCTTCCTTTCGACTCTTCCTTCCTTGAGTCTGGACGTAACACTACTTTAGAAAAATGGATTTTGCATGTTGCACAATGTGGCTTTCTCGTAACTAAAGACCAACTCTTAGATAGCGTTGAACTTTAAAAACAACTCCAGCGAAAGATGTTTTACAAATGATCCGATAGGCACTGGTATGAGACTTTTATAAAAAGATCTTATGATTTCCACTAGAATAGCGCAAAATTTAACAAAATCTCGTGCTTCAATAAGGAATAAAAATATTCCAGCATGATTCGATGAGATTTTTACTTACTATAAATGCAATGATTATCTCGAGAATCTCGAGATCTTAAACTATCCAGAAAGAAAATTTTAATTGTAATGAAACTCACATATCTATAAACCCTACAAATAAAAATGTTTTAGAGAGAGAGGAGTTTTTTAAATAAATATAATTTTGGCTAGTTGGGTCGACTTTACTTCGTTCCTATTTTAAAATTTTACTAGCGACTTTTTAAGTATCTAATTATTATTTTAATATTACTCCTCGACTTAAATATGGAGGCTTCACATAGAGAGAGAGGAGTTTTTTAAATAAATATAATTTTGGCTAGTTGGGTCGACTTTACTTCGTTCCTATTTTAAAATTTTACTAGCGACTTTTTAAGTATCTAATTATTATTTTAATATTACTCCTCGACTTAAATATGGAGGCTTCACATAGAGAGAGAGGAGTTTTTTAAATAAATATAATTTTGGCTAGTTGGGTCGACTTTACTTCGTTCCTATTTTAAAATTTTACTGGCGACTTTTTAAGTATCTAATTATTATTTTAATATTACTCCTCGACTTAAATATGGAGGCTTCACATAGAGAGAGAGGAGTTTTTTAAATAAATATAATTTTGGCTAGTTGGGTCGACTTTACTTCGTTCCTATTTTAAAATTTTACTAGCGACTTTTTAAGTATCTAATTATTATTTTAATATTACTCCTCGACTTAAATATGGAGGCTTCACATAGAGAGAGAGGAGTTTTTTAAATAAATATAATTTTGGCTAGTTGGGTCGACTTTACTTCGTTCCTATTTTAAAAATGTTTTAGTTAAAAGAGGAGAAAGATCCGTATATAACCCACTAAACATGAAACCTCAGGCGACATTACAACCGAGAAGAATACATCGTATTAAAAACGTTTCATAATGAATATTTATGCAATGTTGCATAGAAGTTTTGGTAAAACGTTTTATTTCTAACATCTACGAAACGTCGCAAAATCGAACTGAAATTCCATTTCAGTAATTAACGAATATTTGGAACGTTTCAAATGAAACGTTGTGTTTGAAACGTTCTATCAAAGATAGAAATATTTCAGGACACTCAATAAAACATTTATGTTACTGTGTCTTTAGTGTGTTTTGTTCATGTCAAGTTTGTTTTGTGCCTTCTTTAAATCGTTGTTCTGGATCTCATTAATATTGTTCTAATATTGTTTACTTTTGAATATTCTCACAATATTAAACGTGCATTGTCAACTATATATTTGTGTGTTCACATTAAATTACTTCCTCGACACGTTGCGCAACATTCAAGCAACATCCAGTTTGTAACGTTACATATAAAATGTTTTGCAACGTTTAGAGAACATTTAATTTGTAACGTGTCATTAGTAACATTTTAAAATGTAAGCTTAACGTTATATATGAAATGTTTCTGAAACATTCATTATATAACGTTTCATGAACTTTTCATGTAAAATGTTCATTTTAGGACATTAAGAAATATTTTAATAACATTAAATATCTTATGTTACTAAAATATCCATTACACAACGTCGTACGAGTATTGCATATATAATGTTTTATTTGTAGAGGTGAAACATAAAAAAACCTAAGCAGTAAGCGAATCGATTAATTATGATCGAACAGTAAGACAACCACAGCCTTACTGCAGTTTTACTACTTACGTTTTTTTATGTGTGTCACCGGCCTTAGAAATAAAACATTTGCACGAATCGGCATTACTGTGGGCAAACAGTTGAAAGCTAGCCTCTCTCCGTGTGTCCTTTTCGCTGTTTTTGCTGTTTGCGTACGGCGTGCGGTGCCAGCTCGATCTTGCAGTGCTGCATGACGCAGTCATATACCACTATTATCAGCGAAATGTTATAAAAAATGGATTTGAATAATGCGAGTGACCTGCAGACTTCATCGAACGTAAGTATTAATTGATATTTTTTTCCCCGTTTCCAGTCCCGTTTACGAAGGGACAGAACTTATGTCGGCCGATATGTCGGTCCGCCAAAAGCCGGCTAGATTTGTCCCTACGTAAACGGAACTTAATATAAATACGTGACACACGACCATTCTCATCCCGCGTGAGGTGTACTTATAATAAAACATTCTCGTTTATTTTTCTAGCTATTATATATTGGATAAACTGTGTAAATAATTATGTTACGGAATCATAGGACAATACCGACTCCGATCACGCCATGGTTCATCAGTCGGTCAAAATTACCGACAGTGCTATCTCGTAGTGGCGCTGTCGCTGTAAAGACAAGCGAGCGGCTGGCTTCCGTTTTCCGTCTTCTTCCTGGCAACAAGAAGTACGGACGTGTTTTCTTTCGCTCTCCGCTTTAAGTAGCTTTAAGTGCCATAAGATTCCTAAAGGGCAGCAACAAAAATAAGACATCATCTTTGGATGATTCCTTCGGTGCCAAATTCTTACCAATTTCGATCTTTGAGATCCTATACATTGAGGGCAGCAACATACCAAAGGGAAGCTTTCGAGCTTCAAAGGGGCGACCTTAGTGTCCGCCATTGGCAGTGCCTGTTACGGCGTATTTTCTGAGTGCCAGCAACAAATAATACTTGCTATCACTGGTTAACTTTGGTTACCGTGATTGGGCAGCAACTTTCGTTCGGCTCTGATCAAGCCGAACGGTTTCTCTTCATCTCCAGGTAACAAATTCATCATAAAGAAAATAGTTGTCCTTGTAAATATGGTTTACTAAGGCATCGAAGATGAATATTGTTCGAGCTTCAACTGTCTCAAGGAAATATTAACGTCTATTTGATTAATCTTTTGGTTTATTGTTCATAGAAAGTTATTTCATTATAAAACTTGTTCTTTATCTCATATCTATTATTCTAGTATGTATTAGAAAGTCAGAATCTGTTGAGACACCTTTTGATTAACCATATATAACTTTACTTATTATTATTCTTTCTGATTTGTCATATATTGAGTCTTGATTTCATTTATTATATGATTATATTACACATGTTGAGCCTCGCTCTCATTTATTATATGTTTGTTACACATGTTGAGCCTCGCTCTTATTTATTATATGTATATTACACATGTTGAGCCTCGCTCTCATTTATTATATGTTTGTTACACATGTTGAGTCTCGCTCTCATTTATTATATGTGTATTACACATGTTGAGCCTCGCTCTTATTTATTATATGTTTTGTCTCACATATTGAGCTTCGCTCTCACTCATTATATGATTTTATTACACATGTTGAACTTCACTCATTTATTATATGATTTATTACACATATTGAGCCTCGCTCTCATTTATTATATGTTTTGTTATACATATTGAGTCTTGCTCTCATTATAATATGATTTTATATTCTTATCGAGATTTAATTCACTATTCAAAAGATTTTATTGCTCACGCAAAGAGAAGTATTCATTAATCTATTATGTTCCATTTTCAATAATATAATATACACCTATATGATATTCTTATACCAACAATGACCTTGTTATACTAATTCTATTTGATTCAGTATGTTTGTCACATGCCAACATTTCTATATTATTCATCATATGTATTAATTATCTATAAGGTTTGCCAAGGCTTAACATTATTATTTTAATTAAAGGATTTGATGAGCTTATGTTCATTCATTACATTACTTATTTAGAATTGGATGTACCTTATTATAAAATATTAATTAGTTACTTGAGAACAGATTGATTCGAATTGATTACGTTAAAATAGTTACTTTATCAGTATTATTTGTATTGTTTTACATCCAGTATTGTTTTACATGTTTAAAGACAAGAGGTTTATTTGCTAATTATTCCAACAAATTCTGTATGTTCTCACAAATACACTTTCATTTATGTTCCATGCTTTTTTAAAGTTATAATTGTTTATTATTTCTTTATGTACTAATACTGTTTCTTTCAGACATATTCGTATGATTATTTTGTTTTCCTTTTTAAAGCCGCCTTTAATTTCAGACTATCGTTAAAAGCTCGACACGGAAACCAGAACATAAACGGCATTATATATATAAAAGCCGATTGATAAACAAATTAACTTCTGTATAACTATGAATAAAATCAAGAAATATTTTACAAATAAAAGACATTTGCTGCGAATAGTAAAAAAGATTTAATACAAATTTTACAAATTAATCGGAAAATAATACAAACAAATCATACAAAAAAAATTGATACAAAATGAAAATTTTTATGATGTTTCCACCGATATTGTAACGGGTGATTTGATGAATTCACATCATGTTTCTCAGAATAATTCTTTGGCCGATAATTTACTTATTGAACCGATATAATATATTGAAAATATTGATGAAGATATACATAAAGATGAATCGACATTGTTTGGAGAACGATGTAACACATTTTCTGTAGATGATTTTATAAATGCGGTTCAACAATGGCTCTTGAAATATAGATACTTAAGCCAGTGTGCTATAAGGTAAATGGCTATAACTTCGTCAGCGGATATAATTTCGTCAGGCTTCTTAAAATTAAATAAATTAAGCAATTTCGCGCATATCAACTATATTTCCCGATTTGAAACGATTTGAACACTTTTCATCGTCTCAATATGGAAATTTTGAACCGAAGGACGCATAAAAAATAAGGATATATACGTTTATCCTAACGCGGAGTCGCCACAAGCGCCACTGAGTAATGGCAGTCACGTACAAGACCTAGTGACGAGCGGACGTGTCTTAAGGTTTCAGACTTTGATTGGTTAGTAAAGTTCAGTTTTGTATTCATGATTTTACATCAATTAAGTTTGGATAAAGTATAGAAAAAATTTTCATTCAAGTTTTCACATTATTTATTTAAATAAAGTGGGTGACGAAATTATGTGTCCTTAAATTGCCTTGTGTCTCTTATTTCGTCACACTGACGAAATTAAGTGAGAATGCTTACGGAGTGATTGTAAGTTTTTACATGTGTAAAAAATATTTTGATTTTTTAAAATAATTTTTTCAAAGACTAATAGAGTTTACAATACTAAGATTAAATTTCGTCATAGAATTATCTTGCGTTTATCAAAGTAATTTTTAATTTTTGAGATGTCAATTCGGTATGACGAAATTAGATACATTGTGGTTTTTATTCGGGTGGATATAACTTCGTCAAATACATTTTATTAATAAAAGTCTAATTGTAAGAAAAAACAAACAAACGTCATTTTACTCCAGCGTTCACTTATTATATCCTTGAATACTACCAACTGTTTGTCCTCCTTATTATATATGGAAAAGAAATAATATTGAATGATGATATTATATCCAACCTAAATGATACTTGCCCCTTATTTCGCCACTCGACAAAAATAGATATTGACAGTGTTAAATAAACTGGACTATTTCGCCATGCACTTTTTATTGTTTAATATAACAAATAATTAAACTGTTTTTATTATAATAAATTTAATCAACTCAATTGCTACGTTTATTTTTCTATTTATACCTGTATCTCATTTTTATGTAGGAATTTTGAAGATGGAGAAAGGGAAGAAGTCTCAAGTCAAAAAGAAACCCAAACAAAACATGAATTACAATGATCAAACGATGAAACTAGCTTTACAACAAATTAGCGAAGGTCCGTAAGCAGCGCTTCGAAAGCATTTGGCATTCTCAGAACTACGCTTCAAGATAAAAAATCTGGACGACATCCACGATCAGTCGGAGCTCCTACTATATTGACACAAGATGAGGAAAAAGTTTTTATCAATTGGATAGTCGAACTGGGAAAGCAAGGATTTCCAGTAATAAAGGATCAACTCTTGTACAGTGTTTCCAAATACATGGCAGAGAACGGACGAAATTGTTTCAAGGATGGAATTCCAGGGCACCGATGGTATGAAGCTTTTTTAAATCGCCACAAAGAAATATCCAAAAGAGTAGGGATGCGCGATATTGACCGATTAATCGAAACGTCCGATTTTTTTGTCGATTAATCGATTTTTAACTGCCGATGTTTTTGAGGTCCGATATATCGATTTTTGATATTTTTTGAATATCGATGAGCACAGCCTCAGGCCGTATTATTAGATACAATTTGGTGATTTTTGCGCTAAATCAAAGAAATCACCAAATTGTATCTAGAAATTACTAAACTGCTGCTGCATTTCACTGCTCATGAAATTTCATCTGAAGGTAACCACAGTAACCACACGCATAGAATGAGAGGCAAATAATATAGATCACTCTTTCTAATAAAGTCTGATTGATTGGCAATGAATGCTGATTTTTTGCCAACCAATCAGGCTTTATTAGAACGAGATGAAAGATGAAAGTAATGTACATATATTATTTGCCTCTCATTCTATGCGTATGGTTACCTTTTCCACTGCCATTAGTCTATTCTATATGTCAATAATTGTAAATACGTTCTAATGTTGGTTGCATTCTGAATTTCACTGTCAGCTGTCAGTATTAAAAATGTACCAATGTACTATGCATAACGTGAACTATAAAAATTTACAGCACTGATACTGACAGTGAATTTCAGAATACAACTGTTATCAGCTGTTTACAGTGCAAATTTCAATACATTTATGCGGGTTGAAATGTGTACAGATGCTATCTGATATTAAAAAAATTAAAAATTTTTATTAATTAGTGATAGATATTGTGAAAATGTATGAAGACGAAGGTAAGATGTGATATATATTCGTTTTTTAACAGATCTATTGCGAAGTAATTTACGAAGTAATTCTAACCTTAACAATTCATTATTATCAAATTTACCTCTCTCAACATTATCGAATTTGATTGAATTTGACAAGTCAAATTTAATTTTATTTATCATTTCTTTTTATCCAACAGATCTCTTTTTATCCAACAGATCCTAAGACATATACGATTTTTTTTCGTATTAATGAACAGCCCTCCTTCGCTAAAAGAGGATTAACTAAATTTAAATATCTTCAATTGAAAAGTACGTAAGTTTTTTATGAATTTATAAATACAATTGATATTGTTATCAAATATTTTTAAGTAATTGTTACGTAATATTAAAATGATAATTTCATATGATGACAAAGCGACTTGGGAGTTTATTCAAGAAATGTACAGTGCAAAAGTTAAAGACTGGGACCCTGCTGTAGATATTTTATATCGATCGATTGATGATGTTGATTAATAAGTTTATCAAAATAATTGCAACTGCATAAAATAGGCATAAAATTTCTAATTCATTTTCTGTAACTTCAAATTTCTCTCTTATAGCCAATTTATTTCTTAATATATATTCAAATTTCTTCCCTATTTTATTATAGCACACGAGTTATAATGCCAAAGCAATCATTTGTTAAGAACAAAAATCTCTTGGTTTCTATTGCATATGATTCTGATGTAGAATCAGTGACGTCATGCAACACAGTGAATTCTCATCATGAAGCATATGATATATCATCATCAGGTCCATCTTCCAGCAACGAATGTTCAAATGCCAGATTTCAAATAGAATCAGCAGACAAGAGAACTGGATTAATTGTCGACCCAGACAAATCTAAAGATCTTGTAAATGAAATAGAATTAGCTGTGGAGGAGAATAATTTAGGGTAAAATTGCAATTAATTCATTCTTTCATTTTTTCCAATTTGATAATCAATTATATATATAGTTATATTATTTACAGCATCAAGAAAAAGAGCCCTGTATGGGCTTATTTTGAAAACAAGGATGCTCAATATGCTGTGTGCACCATTTGCAATGCTAAAGTTAAGCATTGTGGTGGAACAACAAATTTAAAATCACATTTGGCCAGAAATCATTGGTTATTGTGCTCTGGCATATTAAATAATAACAGAGGTAATACATCTGAATCTAGTACTGAATCGACAACTAGAGATGATCCGCCGCTCAAACGAAAAAAATTGGTATTACAGGTAATATAATAATATTGACTTCTAATACATAATAAAAAAATATCAGTCTAAAATTCATAACTCGTTTCAGCAGAGCAAATTATCTCGAATCGATGAAGCCTTTGAGAGGGCAAATTCTTTCGCAGGTTCGTATAAATTTCAAGCAATCAATAAGCACACTAGATCAATGGTCGAATGCTCGTTTATCATTTTCAGAAGGAGGAACACAATCTGACAGAATTACCGCAGCATTAATGTTTATGATTGTCAAGGATAAAGAACCACTATCCATAGTTGATAGAGTCTTTGATGAGTCAATCTTTTGATGAGAGTAGTAGCCCCACTTTATTGTATACCTGATCGAAAGACTTTAACTAAATTAATGGATAATCGCTATGTTGAAGCAAAAGAATGTTATAAGTCCACACTTGAAAAAGCTTTGTCCTATACTTTAACGTGTGATAATTGGACAGACTGCACTTTTCAAAGCTATTTGGGTGTCACCATTCATTACCTGTCTGAAGATCTTGTCATGAAAAATGGATGTTTGGGAGTCTTTCCACTGCATACAAATCATACAGGAGAATACCTCGCGGAATGTCTCAATTCTGCCATTGATGATTTTAAATTAGATCGAAAAAAAATTATGGCAATCACCAGTGATGGAGCAGCAAATATTAAAGCTGCTGTACAGAGTGTCGTGGGCCCCGAAAGACATATCTGGTGTTTTGCACATTTTTTGTCTCACCTTGTACCTAAAGTATTAAAGGATATGCCAGAGATCAATGATATTATTGCTACAGTCAAGAAAATTGTCGTACTTATCAGAAGAAGTGTTGTAGCTTCAGATGAGTTAAAACGGCTACAAATATTTGATGGGAAGACAGAAGGAACTGCATTAAAATTTATTCTCGATGTTCCGACTCGCTGGAATTCCACTCTCTACATGTTAGACAGATTCCTTGCTCTGGAGCAGTACGTTCATGCAGTTACTTTAAAATGTAAAAGAACAAATATTCCAGATATGTTAACTCGTAGCCAAATTGAAGTCCTACAGGAAGTCGTGTCTCTCATGAAACCAATTGAATGTGTCATCAAAGAAATCAGCGGCAGCAGCTATCCTACCTGCAGTGTTATTATACCAATCATCCACTGTATGACACTATCAATTGAACAAATTTATCCTTTAACAGACGAAGGAATTCTTTTCTAGACAAAGCTCCTTGCATCGATTCAACAGAAATTTAAAGATGTTGAAAACAATAAGATTCTCTCAGTTCCTACAATACTTGATCCGCGATTCAAACGAATCCATTTTCAGAATGCCCGTGCAGCAGTTGCTGCTGTGGAACAAATTAATAAACAAATGAAATCGATTGGTATGAAAATAATTGAGAAAAAAAGATCAATTCAACGAAATCCTGAGCAATCTAGTCAATATAGTCTTTGGAAGGTTCATGACGATTTGGTGGCAAAATGTACTGATGAGAGTACGGACAATGAATATCTTACCTATGAGTTAAGACAATATTTAAAGCAACCGATAATTGCTCGACACCACGATCCATTTCAACATTGGAAATCCTTACAGCACTCTTTTCCAACGCTGTACGAACTGGCAATTCGACACATCAGTATTATTAGTACTTCTGTACCATCAGAAAGGAAATTTTCCGAGGCTGGTGATATCAAAAGCAATGAAAGGAATCGAATAACGGGTGAGCACTTGAACAGACTATTATTTCTTGGATCTCTTTCAAAAAAAGAATGGAAATTGGGATGAAGAATTTTCTTACATCTAAGCTCTCATTATTGATTGTTCCTAATTCTTTCATTTTACTTGTTATCTTGACTTATTCTTATTATTCTCGTTTTTTTATACTATAAACATCACATTTGCATGTCAGACATTTGTTGATTCTTTTAACAAAAACACTGTACTCTGTATTTATTTATTAGAAAAAGAAATACATGCTGGCATAATTAGTTCTTTTAATAAAAATACTGTATCGTGTATTTATTCATTAGAAAGAAATACATGCTGGCATAATTCCTTTTTTCTTTTTCCCGCTCTTTATATTGATGTCCTTGGATCTGTCGTTTTATTCTCTTATTTTAAATTGATAATTTTCTGAGTACGAGTCAAGCCAGGTATGAATTTTGGGCATATTTATTTTGTGCATAGATCTCAATTATACATATTCCTATTTGATTGTCATTGAAAATAATCAACTGTTTTTCTTTTCAGGACCATTTTAATTTACAAACGGTAGTCTCAAATACCAATTCAAATTATTTGAAAAATATGATAAGGAAATGAGAGAACAATAGACAAATAACAAAAATTTGTCTAAAATATTTAAAATTGTTTGCGATCAATAAAATAAATTTTATATCAAAAAGTTGATTTATTTTCAAATATCTTATGTAAATTTAATATTAAAAAATTGTTAATATTAAAAAAAAATTGTAATAGTAATTAGATTTCAAATATTAAAAAAATAATGAAACTGATATATCGATTTTCCGATTTTTTTTTTTGCAATAATCGATTATTTAGTATCGGTTTTTTTTATTTTTATCGATTCTTTTCGTATCGGTTTTTTTTTCAAAATCGCGCATCCCTACAAAAGAGAACCTCAAAATTTATCGACGGCTAGAGCAAACATAAGTGAAGGAGTTCGAAATTGGCATGCAAAAATCAAGAACTTTTTTAAAGAATATGGTGATCTCAAACAGGTTTTAACTTGTCCCAATCGCATTTTCAATTGCGATGAGACAGCTTTTTACCTTTGTCCAAAAAATAAATTTATTCTCGCCAAAAAAGGATCTAAACAGATTTATAGTAGAACAACTAATGACGAAAAGGAATGCCTGACAGTTCTTATTGGAGCATCAGCTACTGTTTAATGCCACCATTAACTCTGTTCCCATACAAACGCATGCCACAGAATATTGTTGCGAAAATGCCCAAAAATTGGGGAATAGGGAGAACCGACTCAGGTTGAATGACATGCGAAGCATTTTATGAATACATAACAAATATTTTTTATCCATATTTGCAACAAAATAACGTCGAATTTCCTGTTGTCATGTTCCTTGATGGCCACTCATCCCAGTTTTCTTTGCATCTAAGTACATTTTGCAGAGAAAAGGGCATTGTTTTCGACTTGATACCAAATGCAACGCATCTTCTGCAGCCTATGGATATATCCCTGTTTCACCTCCTTAAGAGCGAGTGGAAAAAAATAATTCATGAATGGCGGATCAATAATAACGGTGAACGCCTGAAAAGGGAGGATTTTTCAGGTTTAGTTAACGAATGTTTGCAAAGAGCAGCTAAACCAGAAACGATACGCAATGGCTTCAGGATCTGTGGATTATACCCATTCGATGTGAATGCAGTGCCTTTTGAAAAACTATTAAAAACTACAGCCGATAATTCAGAAAAGTCAGAAAGTGAAGAATCAGAGTCAAGAAAAAAAAATAAAGAAGATATTCGCTCAATTCTGTCATTCATTGAAAGTACGATAGGAGTCGAAAGATTAAAAGAGTTCAAGAGATGTGAAAAGGCTCAATGGAATGGCCAAACGAAAGATGAGGGTCTTTTTAATTTTTGGTTAGACATTTTAAAAAAATACCCGACTCATCACTTCAAAATATGAGTATTTCAGAAAATAATCAACAAGAGCATAATACAACACTCGAGGCAAATATAAATTTTTCCGCCCTTAAACTTGATGAGAATTTCGCCGCGAATGGTGTAATCGACTTGGACATAAATACAGATGGTTCAATTGTGATTTCGACACCAAAATCAAGCTGTGCAGATTTTCCGACAATTTGATGACTCACCGATCTCCAACCTAACAGAACAACGAGATGAAAATGCCAACAATCTCGAAAATTTTGATAAACAAACACCGATTACTCAAAAAAAAATATTTTTATCTCCGTTCAAAAATGCGCTTTTTTGGCCAGACACCCCAGTTTCAACAACCAAATCTGTTAAAGTTAAACGGAAGATAACTCCATCAGTAGCTGTTGCTGATGAATTTATGGCATATCAAATAAAACTGAAAAAGGAAAAGGATGAAAAACTATCCAAATCAAAATCGAAAGCTAAGGGTAAGAAAAAATCAAATGGGAATGAAGGTGAAAATGCCAAAAATAGTATGACTGATGCGAATTCTACAGAAATAACCAAAGGTGATTATGTAGTAATTCTCTATGAGGGTGAGAAATTCCCAGAGCTGGTACTCGATATTGAAGAAGGATCAAAGTTTAAAATAAAAACAATGGCAATGGGTGGTATGGGTACACAGAACAGATGGAAATGGCCTGATAAGGATGATATTCTAGTCTACGAAAGAGAAGAAATTGTTAAAAAAATCTTGCCACCCATGCTCTTGAATAATAGAGGGATCTATTCTGTAAACGTTAATTAATGATATTTAAATAACGGTGATGTAACAGCAAATTAATATTAAAACTGTTACATATAATAATAATTTATGTTTTATATATTTTATATATTTAAACGTTGATTAATGATAATAAATGTAAGAAAAAAAATTCTATTATTTGTAAGTATAAACAAGACTGATTAATAAATAGTCATTATTTGTGATAAAATTAATTTTCTTTTATACATCCCATATTTAAACGCCCTAGTCCAATTGACGGAATTACGTAGTGACGAAGTTGAAAACTACACAATATTATATGATGGAATTACGTACACGGAGTGACGAAGTTAAAAACGATACCGTTTTTTCTGACGAAATAAGGTACAAAATAGAGGTTCGAAAAAACTACTTTTTTATTATAACTATCAAAATAGCTTAGACATTTGATACACTTTCTAAAGTGATAGGTTCGTTTTACCCGATAAATAATTCCCTCCATAGGAAAAACAACCTAAACATAATACCTAAACATAATACTTATTTTCAGGTCATAATGCATATACACCGTTAGCATGACGAAGTTATAGCCATTTACCTTAAATGAATTATTGGCTATACTAAGAGTGCCATTTCTACAATTTCCAAAGGATTCGCGAACGCTTCTGCAAACACTAACTTTATGTCCTTATGAAATTATAAGTATCTATCCTGGTTTTTACTGTCACCTGGGAATAGAAAATGGATTACGCAAAATACTTAACAGTAGTTTTATTATAGAAAAACTTTCTGAATTACACTGAAATAGTATTATCTATTTGCATAAATATTGATGGTTTGCCACTATCGAGAAGTTCAGGCAGTCAATTTTGGCCAATTCTTATTTATATAGATTTGCATACTATTAGGCCTTACAAAACCAACCGATGCACATCAATTTATGAATTCCTTTATTAACGAGTTTCAGAACTTAGAAAAAAATGGTTTTAAGATAAATAACAAAATTATTAAAGTAAAAGTTAGTAAACTTCTGCGATGCTCCGGTAAAATCTTTTCTTTTATACATTAAAGGTCACATAGGTTACTCTAGTTGCACTAAATGTACTGAAGAAATAATTTTTATTAATGGAAAAGTTTGTATTTTTAGAGAATAATGGACAATTAAGGAATGATATGAGTTTTCAAAATAAATTAGACGAAGAATTTCATAAAGGTGTAAGTCCTTTTGAAAAATTGAATATGGGTTTAGTTTCACAAGTACCTCTCGATAGTGTGCACGTTGTATATCTGGGGATTATGAAACGGATTTTAATATTTTTAATAAAAGGAAAAAATATACGCTTATCTGAAAGTGACAAAAAAAGTTAATGATGAGTGTAGGTTAGTTACTACTATTTTATACTCGTAGAGGTAGGGACAGGTAGTTGGATGCTGAGGTGTGCGCAGTGACGAGATTCTTAAGTGCAGTTAACACATTATATTTACATTATTTACAGGTGTTTACGTGTCTGTGTACGGTAATCGATAGGTACGTATTTCATTTGTCCTCCCCGTTTCTTCGTCTGAGTCCCCTGGTCTTGGTGGGAGGTCGTGGCCTCGTCCTTCGTTTGTGTCGCCTGGTCTTGAACGTCCGGCCCGGTCGTTCTCGGTTCTTCCGTCGGATACTGTAGGTGGCCGTCCTTGGGACGCGAGCGTTTAGTACCCGGTCGTGGACGTTTGTCGCTAGATCGCGGACGTTTGCCGCCTGTGTCCTTGTTGGAGTCCTGGAATATCCTAACGCCTAGGATTTTGTGCCGACGTTGCGACCACGGCGTACAGGCGCCAGAGGTAGGCGAAGAGTCGCCGAATCGTTGGCGCGTAACGCCGGTGTCGAGGCGCAGGGCGCCAGAGGCAGGCGAAGAGTCGTCGGATCGTTGGCGTGTAACGCCGGTGTCGGGGCGCAGAGCGCCAGAGACAGGCGAAGAGTCGCCGGATCGTTGGCGTGTAACGCCGGTGTCGAGGCGCAGGGCGCCAGAGGCAGGCGAAGAGTCGCCGGATCGTTGGCGTGTAACGCCGGTGTCGGGGCGCAGAGCGCCAGAGACAGGCGAAGAGTCGCCGGATCGTTGGCGTGTAACGCCGGTGTCGAGGCGCAGGGCGCCAGAGGCAGGCGAAGAGTCGCCGGATCGTTGGCGTGTAACGCCGGTGTCGGGGCGCAGAGCGCCAGAGACAAGCGAAGAGTCGCCGGATCGTTGGCGTGTAACGCCGGTGTCGAGGCGCAGGGCGCCAGAGGCAGGCGAAGAGTCGCCGGATCGTTGGCGTGTAACGCCGGTGTCGGGGCGCAGAGCGCCAGAGACAAGCGAAGAGTCGCCGGATCGTTGACGTGTAACGCCGGTGTCGGGGCGCAGAGCGCCAGAGACAGGCGAAGAGTCGCCGGATCGTTGGCGTGTAACGCCGGTGTCGAGGCGCAGGGCGCCAGAGGCAGGCGAAGCGTCGAGCGCTTGTAAAAATGCGTGGGCAGAGATTCTATTTTTCTCTGCGGGGGTCCCCTTTATATACCCGATTAACTGTTTCTTACTTTCGGGAAAGGAAACTTGGCGTGCGACGCCTAGCGGAAGTTTTTGGTACTGCGCGGCGCGCGTTTATGTAGCCTCCGCGCCGTCTTTCATCTTCGGATTAGTTTCCCGGCGCGCGCCGCCTAGCGGCGGCGACGGAAGCGTCGCCGTGCTTCTTGTGGCGAGTACCGCCACATTACCCCCTGCGTTGTATTTCACTGGAGTAGTTGGAATCGCACTGTTTTGCGCGATGTTCTTCCACTCCGTGTTTTTATTTCCTTAGGTGGCGGTTCCTGTGCTGCTGGCGTTGCGTGTGCTGGAATATTCTGAGTCTCCAGTTTTTCTCTTATGGGTATTGACTCCTTTGTCAATATGTACGCCGGTTTTAATCGGTCTTTTGTTACGTGGACGGTCTTTCCGTTAATCCGTAACTTATAGACTTTTTCTGTTTTGCCGAGGACTTCATACGGACCATCGTAGGTTGGTTGGAGGGCCCGTGTTGGTGCGTCATGTCTGATGAAGACATGTGACGTAGTTTCCAAATCCTTATGTTCGAAGACTGCTGGAGTACCATGCCTTTTGCTCGGTTGTGGTCGTAACTTCTTCATTGTTTGTTTGAGTCGGAAAATGAAGTCGCTCGTGCTGTCCGTTGTGCCTTGTGATTCTTGCAGAAATTCGCCAGGGAGTTTTATTGTTTCTCCGTACACCATTTCTGCCGGTGTTGCTTGGAGATCCTCTTTGAAGGCTGCCCTGATTCCCATCATGACAACGGGTAGTACTTCCGTCCATGCTTCTGTTGCGTGGCACTTAATGGCTGTTTTCATTTGACGATGAAAACGTTCTACCATCCCGTTAGCTGCTGGGTGGTAGGCCGTTGTGTGTATGTGTGTTGTACCCGTTATTTTGGTTAATTGGCGGAACAAGTCGGCTTCGAATTGCCTTCCTTGATCCGTTGTAATCCGAACAGGTGTGCCAAATCTCGCGATCCAATGGGTGAACAGATTTTGGGCTATCGTTTCTGCAGATATGTCTGTCACCGGTATCGCTTCGGGCCATTTGGTGAATCGATCGATCATTGTAAGGCAGTATCTGTAGCCTCTTGACATAGGTAGAGGGCCTACTAGATCTATATGTATATGCTCGAATCGTCTTGAGGGATTCTTGAAATTGCCGAGAGGTGATCGGTTGTGTTTCTGGATTTTGGCTCGTTGGCAGTTGATGCAAGCTTGTGCCCATTCGCGGCAATCCGTTTTTATTTTCGGCCAAACGTAACGCTCTGCGACCAGTTTCGCTGTCGCTTTTATTCCTGGGTGGGACAAGCTATGTAGCGCTTGAAACACCTGTTTCCTAAACTCCTTTGTGACAAATGGTCTTGCAATTTGTGTTGACGTGTCACAATATAGGGCGGAATGTGTCCCCGGAATTTGCACCTTCTGTAGTTTAAGCGCCGAGTCCGTGTTTAGAAGCTCTTGTAACTCAGCGTCCTCTTTTTGCGCTTTTGCCAGGTCCTCCAAATTAGCCGCTACTTGGATCTTTTCGATTCTTGAGAGTGCGTCAGCGACCGTGTTATCCTTCCCCGAGATGTGGCGTATATCGGTGGTATACTGCCCGATATATTGTAGGTGTCTAGCTTGCCTCGGTGAACTATGCAATGGATCCTGCTGAAAGGCGTAAGTAATCGGCTTGTGGTCTGTATAAACCGTGAAATTCCTACCCTCGAGCATATGGCGATAATGCTTTATAGCGGCATAAATCGCCAATAGCTCTCTGTCGTAGGGGCTATATTTTTGCTGTGCTGGGTTTAACTTTTTGCTGAAGAACGCTAGGGGCTGCCATTCTTCTCCGATCCGCTGTTGAACTACTGCACCCATTGCTCTGTCGGATGCGTCCGTGGTTAGTGTTATTTCGGCTTCGGGGTTAGGATGTGCCAGCATTGTTGCTCTGGCGAGGCTCTCTTTGCATTTCTGGAAGGCCTCTTCCAGTTCTTCGTTCCAGGTTACGGGAGACTTTTTCTTGACCTTCGGGCCGCTGAGTACGTCGTTCAATAGTACTTGTTCTCTAGCTGCTTCGGGGATGAATCTGCGGTAAAAATTCAGCGTCCCCAGGAACTGTCGCATCTGCTGGATATTTTCTGGTTTAGGAAACCTTTTTATTGCCTCGATCCTTTCTGGCGGAGGTCGCGTTCCTTCGTCAGATACCTCGTAGCCCAGAAAAAGTACCCGTCTGGCTCCGAACACGCATTTGGCGGGACTCAGCAAAATGCCATTCTCCGCCAGTCGCTTGAAGAGCTTTCGTAAATGAACCTTATGCTCTTCTTCATTGTTTGAGGCCACCAAAATATCGTCTATATAGGCGTAACAAAATTCCAAGTCGCTCGTAACTTCATTAATAAAGCGTTGGAATGTTTGTGCCGCGTTGCGTAGCCCAAACGGCATGTAACGAAATTCGAACAGGCCGAAGGGTGTGGTGATGGCCGTCTTTGGTATGTCGTCCGGGTGCACGGGAATCTGATTATATGCCCGGACTAGGTCTAATGTTGAGAAGATTCTTTTGTTGTGGAGGGTTTGTGAAAAATCCTCTATGTGCGGGATCGGATAGCGATCAGGTATCGTTCTTGCGTTAAGGCGCCTATAGTCGCCGCATGGTCTCCACGCACTATCCTTCTTTTGCACCATGTGTAGGGGGGCTGACGAAGGGCTTTTTGATGCTTGTATAATCCCCTCTTGGAGTAGAAGGTTAAATTCTGCTTTTGCTGCTTTTAGTTTATTGGGATCTAATCGACGGGGGCGACATGCTTCCGGTGGTCCATCTGTAATTTTAATGTGATGTGCCGTTGAATGTTTGACGGTTCGTGCGCTGGCAGTAGCCCTCGTGATTTCGGGAAATTCTGCCAGGATGTGATGATACGTGTTTTCAATTGCCAGCACCTTTATTGATTCGATCGACCCCGTTTCCGCTGTCCCTCTGATAAGGAATTTCGTTTTGCCGTCCAACAATACCCCTTTTTGCAAATCAGGCAGGAGGTGGTAGTAGGCTAGGAAGTCCGCTCCGATAATGGGCGATGTGACGTTTGCAATTACGAAACGCCAAGGGAATGCACGCCGTAAACCGAGGTTTGGTTGTAGCGTGGTCCATCCGTACGTAGTGATTATAGAACCATTTGCTGCGAATAATTCATAATTCGTTGGCAATAATCGTCCTGTTGTCATCGAACGGGGATATACGCTTATGTCGGAGCCTGTGTCCACAAGAAACTGTGTTTTTGTTGTCCGACACGTTACGTAGAGGCGGCGAAGGGTTGGGGCGGAACCACTGGCCGCCATCAGTGGTTGCCCTTCTCTTTTTCCGGTTTTTTATATGTACATGGTTGCGTACATTTCTTAGCCTCATCACCGAATCGATTGTGGTAGAAGCAGTAGTCTCTATTGTATTCCTTGCTTGCAGCTTGACTTCGGCTTCGGCTTCGGCTTCGATCTCTCCTGTCCAGATTTTTTTCTTTAGACCTTCCCCTTGAGAGATGGGTGGCCAGGGTTGCGACTTGTTTCGTTAGCGCTTGAATTTGCGCTTCTAATGTCCCCTTTTGTTTTGGGGGGTTTGCCACTGCTACTACGGCCCTCGATGACATCTCATGTATGCGATCGGCTTGTTCAGCCACGTCGTCGAGACGATCCTCTGTGCGGGTGGCGAGAATCATCTGCATCTGATTTGGAAGCCTTCCTAGCCATAGTGTTCTTAGCAGAGGGTCGGGCACGTTCTCTCCTGCTAGTGTTCGGAGATGCCGCAAGAATTGGGAGGGTCTGCGGTCTCCAATCTCCTCGAGCTCCAGTAATTGTCGCGTCCGCTGCTCTTGAGAGACTGACATTCGCTGAATGAGAGCTTTTTTTATCGTCCCGTATTTATCAGCTTCGGGTGCTTGCGTGATTATGTCCTTCACCTCTTTTATTTGTCGAGAATCTAGCTGAGAAAGGACATAGGAGTATTTCGTGGAATCCTGCGTTATGCCACTGAGCGTAAATTGTCCCTCTAGCTGAGCGAACCATAATTCCGGTTCGTCGTTCCAAAAAGGAGGGATTTTGATCGCAACCTTATGGACGATTTCTCTACCTTCGTCCTCCATTTCTCTATCGATCACGTCGGGGTCACCAATTTGTAGGTTAGTTACTACTATTTTATACTCGTAGAGGTAGGGACAGGTAGTTGGATGCTGAGGTGTGCGCAGTGACGAGATTCTTAAGTGCAGTTAACACATTATATTTACATTATTTACAGGTGTTTACGTGTCTGTGTACGGTAATCGATAGGTACGTATTTCATTTGTCCTCCCCGTTTCTTCGTCTGAGTCCCCTGGTCTTGGTGGGAGGTCGTGGCCTCGTCCTTCGTTTGTGTCGCCTGGTCTTGAACGTCCGGCCCGGTCGTTCTCGGTTCTTCCGTCGGATACTGTAGGTGGCTGTCCTTGGGACGCGAGCGTTTAGTACCCGGTCGTGGACGTTTGTCGCTAGATCGCGGACGTTTGCCGCCTGTGTCCTTGTTGGAGTCCTGGAATATCCTAACGCCTAGGATTTTGTGCCGACGTTGCGACCACGGCGTACAGGCGCCAGAGGTAGGCGAAGAGTCGCCGAATCGTTGGCGCGTAACGCCGGTGTCGAGGCGCAGGGCGCCAGAGGCAGGCGAAGAGTCGTCGGATCGTTGGCGTGTAACGCCGGTGTCGGGGTGCAGAGCGCCAGAGACAGGCGAAGAGTCGCCGGATCGTTGGCGTGTAACGCCGGTGTCGAGGCGCAGGGCGCCAGAGGCAGGCGAAGAGTCGCCGGATCGTTGGCGTGTAACGCCGGTGTCGGGGCGCAGAGCGCCAGAGACAGGCGAAGAGTCGCCGGATCGTTGGCGTGTAACGCCGGTGTCGAGGCGCAGGGCGCCAGAGGCAGGCGAAGAGTCGCCGGATCGTTGGCGTGTAACGCCGGTGTCGGGGCGCAGAGCGCCAGAGACAAGCGAAGAGTCGCCGGATCGTTGACGTGTAACGCCGGTGTCGGGGCGCAGAGCGCCAGAGACAGGCGAAGAGTCGCCGGATCATTGGCGTGTAACGCCGATGTCGAGGCGCAGGGCGCCAGAGGCAGGCGAAGCGTCGAGCGCTTGTAAAAATGCGTGGGCAGAGATTCTATTTTTCTCTGCGGGGGTCCCCTTTATATACCCGATTAACTGTTTCTTACTTTCGGGAAAGGAAACTTGGCGTGCGACGCCTAGCGGAAGTTTTTGGTACTGCGCGGCGCGCGTTTATGTAGCCTCCGCGCCGTCTTTCATCTTCGGATTAGTTTCCCGGCGCGCGCCGCCTAGCGGCGGCGACGGAAGCGTCGCCGTGCTTCTTGTGGCGAGTATCGCCACAATGAGCTATTATTATTTAGAAACTATTTACCACATACACAACAGATTGTGCACGATTACCAAGAAGTCTGGAAGACATAGAATATTATAAAACCACAGAATTACGACAGTTTCTATTGTATACCGAACTTGTTTCAGTACAAAACATAGCAAACAAAAATGTGTATATACATTTTATGGCTCTTTCGTGCGCCATTAGAATTTTAAGCAATTCTGAATTATATTTAACATATAATAATTATGCTCTACAACTCTTGGAATATTTTGTTGACAAATATAAAAAATATAAAATAATTTATGGAAATGAATATCTCACTCATAATGTGCATGGTCTAATACGCTTGCCTGCAAATTGTGTTAAGCATGGTTCACTAGAAAGCTGTTTTAAATTTGAAAATTATTTGTTCGAAATTTAAAAAAAAATTCGTACATCAAAACATTCTTTACAGCAAATTTGTAACAGACTCAAAGAATAAAAACAAATGCAACAAATAAAAGATGTAACAAAATATCCAGTATTACGGAAACAATATAGAGTTCAAGTTCATAATGAAAAAAATTATTTTAAAGTGACTGATACTGAAAAATATAGATTAAATACATCGAATACAGATAATTGTGTCATAAAAATGACATGTCAGAATTTCTTTTAAGCGGAAAAAAGTTCTCGAATCCAAATTTTTCAATTCATCATGTTCTTCTCAATTATTATATATTTAACATGTGCAAAACTTGGCTAATGATGTTTATACAATTAATATTGATGAAATGCTCATGAAGTGCATCAAATATCCGCACAATAATGGTTTTATTATCTTATCAATAATACATAGCCGATGTGTAAATGAAAATTAAAACTTACATAAATTAAAATAATATGTAATAGGTTAAAATATATAAGGTACTTTTAAACAAATTTTTCACTGCAGTATGTTATTAAAATATCAATATATATATATATAGTTTAATTAAAAACTTAATTTCTCGCATGGTTTCCAGATATGGTCTGTCGTAGAATTTCTAGAAGAGTTATGTGAAATTGAAGTTGTACCAACTTCATGGCTAGAACGAAAGGAAGACAAGATTTTATGTAAATGACCGCATAAAAATCCTAGGAAATGTATTCGGAAAAATATACAACCGGACAGCAGCTGGAAAGTGTAAACAGTAAAACTTCTTACTCAAAGTGGTAAGAATTTTAATGAAAGACGATATTTTCTAATATATTCTATAAATACCCAGTTTATTCATGTAATCAGTACTTGTAAGAAACTTTATATGTCGAAGATTTATTTTCAATACAAATTAAGGCTCCTGGGTGCTCACCGCGGCCATATTGGATTGTGACGTCAGAGGCACACGCTGAAAATTCTTAGATACCATTTTTTAATGAAAAGATATTTCGATTAAACAGCACTTCAGATGGCATTAGCACACTCTTAAAAACCCCCGAAAACTATCATTTTCCCTTTATAATCAATCAACATCTGTAAAATGATCGAGATATTCCGCATGTCAGACTTTGACATGCGGAATGACTGCGCATGTGCAAAGACCAGACGGACTGGGCTTCATAATATTACATTTTACAGCTGTTGATTGATTATAAAGGGGAAAGGATAGTTTTCGGGGTTTTTTAAGAGTGTGCTAAAGCCATCTGAAGTGCTGTTTCATCGAAATATTTTTTTATTTCGAAATGGCATCTAAGAAATTTTAGCGTGTGTTTTCTCGCCTCTGACGTCACGATTTCGACATGGTCGGAAAGGAGCCAGGAGCCTTAAACCAAGGGCATCATAAGATGCCTTAAAGCATGAATAATGGTTTTAGAGAGTCTTAAATACATTAAAAATATTTCGTTTTTTTCTACTGGAATAATGGTTTTAGAGAGTCTTAAATGCATTAAAAATATTTCTTTTTTTTTCCTACTGTAACTTTCTCCAATTGCAGACTCCTATCATAAGGCATTAAATTACGCGAAAAAAAATCAAATTCAGATACGGAGACATGTTCCCAGCTAGGAAAAGGTAAACGTAGAAAAAAGCATAAGTGCCAAGATGTCAGTGACAATTCTGATACCGACCTACTGAGAATGACACCACCTTTTTTTGATAACAATTTGTCACAATATACAGACAGGTATGATGTACTAATTATTGAAAATAAATTCAAAATGCCACTAATATGACCCTTATTTTCTAAATAATACATATTATTCAACACATGCGCGCTTACATATGTACGAGGGGTCAACCACTGTGGCAATCATTGTACATTTCAGTAGAAATATATTGTGGCAGTACAATAATAATGCAATAAAAGAAGCAATACTAGCAATACGCTGGCAATACTAGAAATACGCTAGCAATGCATAGCAATACGTTAGCAATACGTGGCAATACATAGCAATACATTAGCAATACTTCGTATAATTAGCAATACATGAGTAATACGTAACCTCCTCGATAACTTCACACGTAATAATATATTCATTAGTACTCATTATAATTATTAATACAGTAGTGTTGTTTGAGAAAAACTTTAAATTTAGATTTATCTCAAGTATACAACAGGTAAATATATTTTTAAAAAATCTTTCTTATATTAGAAAAAATGCTTATATATTATATACTATATAAATGTCTCATTTTAATTGCCTCAGACAAGAATCTTGAAATAATGGGATTTTAGAAAAAAAATGTATCAGACAAAAGTTGTAGAATTTTGAGAAGAATATTATGTCACGATATTATGTCCCTTTCAAAATCCTATAATTTTTACCTGATATATTTTTTCTAAAATCCCATCATTTCGAGATATTTGCCTGAGACAATTAAAATGGGACTTCTTGTACGTACATATCGTTATTATTAATTAATTTTTTTGTTTATTTACTTATTAAAATATCAATTTTTAACATTTAATAAGAATTTTTCGGAATTTTGTGACAACGCTATGGTAAAAATGCATTGTGAAACTTTAGACCGGGTTTAGACCGAGAGCGAAAGAGAACAAATGAGCATAAATGAACATCTGCACGCGATAAACAAACGAACGCACACGAACATGAACAAGCCAGTTAGCCAGTAGCCAGTTGGAATTCGTTCGTCGAAGTTCGTTATTGCACCAATTCCCTTTGAAAACAGATTAGTGCATATAGCTCGTAACAAAAATATAAGTATTTATCGTTCAGACAGACTATCGAGATAGGTAAACGATCACAAAAGTGTATCACATAATTTAATATTTTCAAAATCTGATTGCAATATAATGTTGAACAAATAATTAGCAATTCTAGTGTATTTGTTTTTTTATTTGCGAATTGCATTGGTATTTATTCGTGCTCGTTCGTATTCGCTGTCCACATTTATGCTCATACGTTGTTTGCAAATGTTTTTTCGTACAAGTTTGCGCTTATTCGCTTGGCCCGGACTCGTCTTAAAATAAATTTATATATTTTTGGGTGAATGTATACTTTTACATAGTTCTATACAGGAAAAATAAATAGATTTTTAATTAAATTGAAAATAAATAGATTTTTATTTAAATTGAAGTTATGTGTTGTGTATTTCTATTAAAAATATTGTTAACAATTTTATAAAGTTATTGATGTTAAGAATACAAATAATGATTAAATAAAGAATTTTAATTATGCATATTCAAATTTTGTAGAAAACTTAAAATATTACGATGTATTAATTTAGGACATATAAATATTAATATATATAATAAAATTATCCCAAAACTGAAATAAAATATATTCTTCCATTTTTTAGAAAAAGTATTTATTTACTTATTTGTTTTGTCTATTCATTTTTTCTATTATTGCATATTTACATTTTTATTTTTACTTTTAAGAACATAATTTGACAACAATATACATTTACCAAACAATTCTGTCTACTTTTCTCGATCTCCAATATAAAATATATGTTTTTGCAATAAAAGTAATGATTTTTTTTATCAAATGATTACATTTATACTGATTATATTTCAGATTTAAAATGGAAGCTGAAGAATTTATTGATAACATATTAAATAGATATCAAACAAAACTACCAAATTATATAAAGTTACTTTTAAATTATGCAGGCTATGATAATATTATATCAATTTCAAAATTAGATGATGCGTGTATAATAGAATTAGAAAGATTTGCAAAAGAAGATTTAACTAAACTTTTAAATGAAAATGAATTATTGAAATTATTTGGCAAAATATATCATCGAAATCCGTCACTTTTTAAAATTGCTGATGGTCACAAAAAATTATTGTTACATTTAAAAGAGATCTGTACCAGGGAAGTTGAAAATATTTCAAATAAATTTAGTTCAAAATGTGATTAAAAAAATAGTCCTTGTAAAGATAAAAGCCAAAAGAAAAGAAACTTTCATGAAATGCAAAGAGAAACAGAAGAAATAATGATTGAAAATAATACAGATACAGAAAATAAAACAAATAATGCTAAAGAACACGTAGAAAATTTGGCTAAAAAATATGTTAAAAGATGTATTGATGAGAACTGTAAAGAAAACATTGAAGACTTTACTAAACAAATTGATAATTTAAAGGTTAAAATAGATAATCAAAATTATTGTGCAAAAATTAAATGCTGTTTCTGTGATTTTATTTCTACAGGATATTCGGCCAAAAATTCTAAAAGTGGAAGAAAATGGATATTATCCAATTTTAATAAACACATTTTGACTCATATGAAAAATACTAAAAACAAAAAACAAAAAAATTATAATCCTAACAATACTTTACTTTCATTTATAAAAATACCTCAAAAAATACAAAAATCTAATGACAATTCACTTCCAAGTTCACTTCAAAGTGAGGACGAAATTCAAAACAATTTTTTAAATATTTCAACTGAAATTACATCTGATACTAGTTTGGCCAATACTATTCAGGATGCAGAAATTTATATTTCACCAAACATAGATTCTACAGAATTAAAAGAATGTTTTGCAAGCAGCTCGACAAATTCACAACCATTGTGTCAAATACAAGATGAAACCTACTGCGGCGAAATTTCAAGTTTATTAGAATCGGATTTTTACGAACGCAGAATTTTTGAGGAGGCTTACAATTCTGCGACACTAAATAATGAGCCTCAAATTAAAACAAATGCGAAAATAGAGACTGTAACGAGGCTACAACGAAAACAAAAAGAATTTGAAAGATTTGACAAATCCCAAACTAAAATTACAGATTACTTTCTTAAAACTATAAGAACAATTATAGAAGATCATCCTGATATACAAAATACTTTATTAAATATTACTAATGTAGAAAACGCAAATAAATTCTCGAACATAAGCTCATTTTTAGATTGCTTAAGAGATACGGCAGCAAAAAATATTAAATACAAGAAACACGGAAACAAATTTACTGAACCTTTAAAACTTTTCAGTTTATATATTTTTATTGTTGGTGATCGACTGCTTTATGAACTTTTACATGCTAATCTACAAAATATATTATCATCAATTACAACAATTAATAGATGTCTAGATAAGGAAAGTAATATAGCCGATGGGGTTGTTCGATTAAAAGAATTGAAATTATTCTTAACAAAACGAAATTATCCTTTGAATGTATTTATTTCAGAAGATCAAACCGCAATAATTAAGAACGTAGCATATGATTCTAAAAGTAATAGAATGATTGGCTTTGTGTCTTCATGTAGAGAGAATGCATTTCCCAAAAATAATTTTTATGTGAATTCTGTAAAAGATATTGAAAATGCTTTTTCAAAGTATGCTATTGGTTGTAATGCATATGTGTACATGGCCCAACCGCTTATTAATAACGCACCAGCATTTTGTTTAACTGTCTTTGCAAGTGACAATAAATTAAATCATAATGACGTCATAACTAGATGGACGTTCTTAAAAGATGAACTTGAAAAACTCAATATACAAATAACTGGATTTTCAAGTGACGGTGACACAAGATGTTTAAAAGCTATGAAAATATGGTCTAAAATTCCTTTATCATCTAAAAATCCATATTCTCCTTACTTTCCGGTAAATAAATTAATCACTTCTAACATTAAAAATTATAAAGGTTCTCAATATATTAATAATAAATATTTTGAATATAAGCTAATTAGAAAAGCCTAACGTGGATGTTCGTGCGTCAATGAAAATTAATTTTTCGTTGGAACTGAATATTATGTGCACAGGGCACGAATTTTGCTTGATATGATATCAAGACTTTATTTTGAATAAATTTTAATTTGAGATTTTTAATTGCAATGATTTCCTCTGACCCTCTAAAGAGATGTAGACGAGAAAAATATCGGGTCGCTGAATCGAGAAACTAAGCTCTTCCAGCCAGCTTATATTCAAGTTTATATTTATTATCACTTCTATTTTCTAAACAAAATTGCTAAACAATATTGTTAACAGAATCAGAATCAATTAAAGTTTTTGTTTCAAGCAGTTGCAAATATAGATCAGTAGAATATCTTTTTATGTTAATAATATTAATAATTTAATTTTAATTAAAGAATGCTATAACAAACTGTGTAAATTAATTATTTTAGATGGAGTTTGATATAAAGAAGCCAGTATGTATTCAAGATACAGTTCATATTGGAACAAAAATAAAAACAAGATTTTTAAAACCAAATGTATTTTTACCAATGGGCTCAAAAATTGTGTCTCTAGAACACGTGAAAAAATTAATAACACAATTTTCTAAAGACAAACATTTATTGTGTGACAGTGATCTTGATGTATGTTCACTTTAGTTTAATTAATATTTATAATATTGTAGTATTTATCTAAAATTCTAAAATATTTTTTCAGCAAAGGATAAGATGAATTTTGACGCAGTAGAAAAATTATGTGCATTTCGAGTTACAGAGTTATTATCTAATATTGCAGACAGCCAAAGTACTAAACAATTTCTAATTTTAATTAGACATATATTAAATTCTTTTTTAAATAAAAAATTAAAAATTGAAGAGCGCATATATGCTATGTGGTACGCAACATTTTTTTTAAGATTATGGAGAAAATGGTTGCAAGAAAATAACTACAGCTGTTAAAAAATCAAAGATTCAAAATCATGGATTCAAAACTCGCGCGCAATCTCAAAGCGGCGAGTCGTACGCATGGCGCTGGTTGCTGGGCGAAGCGAGAGATTTCCTTCCAAACACATAACAGCAGAGGCGCTAACGTTCGTCTTTTGTCTGTCGTCGTCATGGTGTGTTTGGCGATCGGCTCTCGTTTACTTCTTCTTCTTCGTCCTATTAAGTGGTTTGATTCAGCAATTGCTCCTCTTAAGAAATATTCTAGAGTGTTCTAAAGGTTTCTCTCGTTGAGAAAATATAAAGAAAGAGAGCAGGTTATACGAGTGGTGTGTCGACAACAATAGATTGACAGATTACATAGGCGGTCTTGTGCCGTTCTCTGGGCCCATCCATAGGCGGTTTTGTGCCGTTCTCTGAGCCCATTCATACAAAGGCGGTCTTGTGCCGTTCTCTGGGCCCATCCATAGGCGGTCTTGTGCCGTTCTCTGAGCCCATTCATACAAAGGCGGTCTTGTGCCGTTCTCTGGGCCCATCCATAGGCGGTCTTGTGCCGTTCTCAAGGCCCTTGTCATACACAGGCGGTCTTGTGCCGTTCTCTAGGCTGTGCAATATACAGGCGGTCTTGTGCCGTTCTCTAAGCCCTTTCTATATACCAAAGGAACTTTTACGGTGGAATCAGTTCGTTCTCAAGTTTATAAAGGCTGCATCATCCCAAGGAAAAATGCTCAAAACCATATTAATGAGACAGTCACATCGGATGATCTCTGAGACAGGAACTATTATGCGAGTATTACTTATCTGATAATACAGACTTGAATCAGTCAAATTCTTAAAGACTGTTGAATCCAGGTATTTCTCGGTGCTCCGTGACTTACAATCACGAGTACTTATAATTTACTTTAATGTTTAATTATTGCATGTTTTCACAGTTATTGTATCCATACTAGAAATGCTTAATTGTGGTTTCGCAACCCACACTTTAAATACTAATATAAATATTCATTGTTTGAGAGCTCCGCATTTAATATTTTTAATTTTTATTGTTTAAAAGAGTTTAATTATTTCTTATTCTAATATGTAAATTGGTTTTAATTTGATATTTGGTTGCGCTACACTTCTAATGATAACATTTGTTCCAAGTTCAAAATTCTTTTATCATATAATATTTGATTTATTAATTGCGTCATCTTAAGTATGGTTTATTATTATGATGTTTAATGTTCTTTTATGGTAACACATCTATTCATGTTATTTATATTATTCAGCGTTATTTTATGTATGTCTTATTTATATGATTGATTCATTACCTTTTTAAAAAAAGGTGATCTAATGTTTTATCCAATATTGAAAATGCATTTTCAAGTTACCTTGTCTTACTTGCGCTTTAATACTTTGAGTTTCTATTTCACATTTATATTGTTTAAATTGCGCTTTAAGTTTCTATTTTATATCTATATGGTTTAAATTGCGCTTTAAGTTTCTATTTTATATCTATATGGTTTAAATTGCGCTTTAAGTTTATATTTTATATTTATGTGGTTTAATTTGCGCTTCAGTTCAACTATTCTGTTTCTTTTCTTTTCTTAAAAAAAAGAGGATATGAACCATATTATAATATTGTTTATCGCATATATGTATATTTTATTGTGACATTTCATTTTATGACTTTTATGCGTCGTTATGTATATTTATATGTATATCTTATGTTGTCTAGATTTATGATCATTCATTACTCTCAAATTATATCTCACTGAAATACAGTCCATTTAATTGTTCATATTTATCCGGTACATTTTGGTCCTTCGAGCCGGATAAATATAATCAGAAAATATAGCACAAATTTAAAGAAGGCATAATTCATATCGGAGTCAAATTTTAATTTGAATATCATCATCATGAGGATCGCACATGTAGAGAATCGGATTGAGCAACAGCTCACTTTGAGCAATGATTTTTCAAGCCATTGACAGCTTCAACAAGATAACTCCTACTGATATTACGACACGTCGGGTTAATGCTCGTGTTACTGCTTTAAAGGAGAATTGGGATAAATTTTCCATCATTCATGATGCGATCATGATGGCAATTGGTCATCTGACTGCGGAGGACAAGGAATTGATACGAGAACACTCGTATTTTGGCGAAAACGTTCACGCTCATACTTATGAACGATATCTGGATTCCATCGATAAGATGATTGCCCACATTGAACCTGAAGAATTGACTATTCCAAGAACATCATCGACGCAATCATTCTCTCAACCTGTTTCACAACCTGTTTCACAACAAATTTCTGTGTCTCATCATACGAGACTTCCTCGGATTGATTTGCCCAAGTTTAATGGAACTGATTCGGATTGGATGTCCTTCAAAGATTTATTCTCATCAATAATAATCGGAAACACCACGCTAAGCCCAGTTGAAAAATTGCAATATTTAAAGGCAAGCTTAACTGGAACAGCAGCTCACCTTTTAAAGAATACTGCATTGACTGCTGATAATTTCGAGAAGTCATGGACCGATCTTATTGCTTTCTACGAGAATAAACGTTTATTGGTTAACTCGGCAATGCAAGCCTTACTTTCTTTGAAGAAGATCACTAAGGAGTCAGCCAGTGAACTCAAAACTTTATATTCCAATATGATGCAAATTTATCGCACTCTGGAGACCTTACAACGCCCGATTGACAAGTGGGATGATTTCCTAGTCTTTCTGGCAGTTCAAAAGTTGGATTCAGAATCAGTCAAAGTTTGGGAGCAGCATCTCGGATCAACAAAGGAACCTCCAAAATGGACATATTTCTGTGGATTTTTAGTCACACGTCTTCTCTCATTACAAGCGTTTGAAAAGTCTCAAAATCTTCCAGTTAAAAAGAAAACGCCACCCCAAGCAATCAAATCACATCATCAACTTCAAAAAAGAAGCAAATTGGATCACCAAGTGATGAAACAAGTTCCTACGTGCATTCTTTGTTCTGCTAAACACTTCTTTAATCAATGTCCACAATATAACTCGCAGACTACACAGCAACATCACTCGTTAATTACGAAGCATGGTCTGTGTTACAATTGCTTGGGAAAGCATCGCGTTTCTGAATGTCGTTCTACTCGACGATGTACAAAATGCGGTAAAAAACATCATACCACGATTCATAGACGAATTTCTTCAAATGCAGAAAATTCTTCGGAACGAGCAAATCTGAAAGTCTCTACCGATACTTCAACAAAACCAGGTCCATCACAAGTACTGCACGCTTCTATTCATGCAAGTTTTACCACTTGTATTTTATTAGCTATCGCACAAGTATTACTCGTCAACGAAAAGGGACGCATCATGAAGATCAGAGCACTTCTTGATCAAGGTTCTGAAGTGACTCTGATTTCTGAAAGAGCTGTTCAATCATTAAAGGTTCCTCGTTCCCAAACTTCTATCCCTCTAATTGGAGTTGGGAAACAATCACCTAACAAGACTCGTGGAATTACTTCATTCAAGATCACTTCTTTATACGAGGATTCAGAAGAATTTCAAATTTCAGCTCATATTCTTAAAAAACTAACTGGTTTGATTCCTTCAACTAAAATAACCGGAAAATCATGGTCACACCTTGAAGGATTATCATTGGCCGACCCTCAATTCGGTTCTCCAGGTTCTATCGACTTACTTATTGGCGCAGACCTTTATCCGCAAGTGATCAAAGAAGGTTTAAGAAAAGGATCTCTCGACGCCCCAATTGCACAGCTAACTTCCTTCGGCTGGGTCATATCTGGTCCTGCATCGTCAGAAACACCCCATCTCTCGGCTCGAAGCTATCATATCACCATGGACTCTCAACTGTATGATCTTCTGCACCGATTTTGGCAACTCGAAGAGATATCAGCAAATCGCGAAGCTTCTCTCTCACTTGAAGATCAAGAGTGTGAACAACATTTTAAAAATACTCATTCTCGAGACGCAAAAGGCCGATATGTTGTTCGCTTACCTTTTAAGGAATCCCCTAAACTCTTAGGAAACTCTTATAATAGAGCAACAAAAATGATGAAATCTCTTCGAAACAAACTCAAATCCAATGTCAAGTATTCGGAAGCGTATGTAAAGTTCATGAAGGAGTATGAAGACCTTCAACATGTGCAGCTTTTAACCGAAACGAATACTGAACTTCTTCACCCACATTTTTATTTACCTCATCATGGAGTGTGGAGAGAAAGCAGCACTACTACGAAACTACGAGTAGTTTTTAATGGATCGAGTCGGACTACCTCCGGACTTTCCCTCAACGAAATTCTACACACTGGCCCTAAACTCCAAACTGATCTCTTCAACGTATTAATCTGGTTCAGACAGTTCCAATACGTCTTTTCTGTTGATATTGAAAAGATGTATCGACAGATCAATGTTCACCCCGATGATTGGAAGTTTCAGCGTATCCGATGGTCAGTTTCTGAAAACTCTCTGCAATCATTTAACCTGACAACTGTTATTTACGGGTTAGCTTGTGCACCATATTTGGCTCTCCGTGCAATCTCACAACTAATAGAAGACGAAGGCAAAAAATTCCCTTTGGCAGTTCCTTGTCTCAAACCTGGAAGATATGTCGATGACGTATTCGGAGGAGCTGATTCAATTGGAAAAGTCCAAGAGATAATTAATCAACTTTGTCAGATGTGTATGGCAGGCGGGTTCCCATTACAAAAGTGGGCAAGCAATAATGTAAATATTCTCCACAATCTTCCATCAGATCGACAAAATAATCCGCATCCAATTTCTATAGATCAAGACTCTTGTGTTGCAATACTCGGCCTACAATGGCAACCTACTTCCGATTGTTTTCAATTTATCTTGGATCGCCCTACCACGACCTCGATAACCAAACGCACTATTTTGTCAAATATCGCCAAGCTTTTTGATCCTCTTGGACTTCTGTCACCAGTTATCATTAAGGCCAAGGTTTTAATTCAAAACCTATGGGTGAACAAACTTGAGTGGGATGAACCATTACCAACCTCAATAGCAGAAAAATGGATTGCTTTCGTTAATGATTTAGAGCAGTGCTGGGATTTACTTGCCATTTACGGCGAGATTTCGAGACGCACGCTTCTTGCCCCCCACTCCTCGCTCGCGCCATAGCAACGCAGCGCCGGCCGCTCGTAACTAAGGAGCGCGGCACATGGTCTCAGGAACGTGCGTATCAAACGTAATAGCACAATTAGCATTCTAATAGCAAAAGTTATTATTAAAATTTTCTATTCAATCTTTTATTTTGTATTAATAATACAAATAGTTATTATTCTATTATTAATCACGTATATGTGTTCTTTTGCTATTAGAATGCTAATTGTGCTATTACGTTTGATACGCACGTTCCTGAGACTATGTGCCGCGCTCCTTAGTTACGAGCGGCCGGCGCTGCGTTGTTATGGCGCGAGCGAGGAGTGGGGGGCGTGCGTCTCGAAATCTCGCCGTAAATGGCAAGTAAATCCCAGCACTGATTTAGAGGATCTGAAAGCTATTACAATTCAACGATGGATTGGAATCAAACCTGAATTTCAAATACAGTTACATGGATTTTGTGACGCATCGACTCAAGCGATCGCTGCATTGGTTTATCTCAGAGCTGTCAATCTCGAAGGAGAAATCACAACGAACTTAATAACAACTAAAACGAAAGTGGCTCCTCAAGCGTTTTACCATTCCGCGGCTGGAATTATCAGGAGCGGTGCTTCTTACAAAACTAATGACTCATGTTCTTAAAGTCTTTAATTTCAAGAAAGTTCCTATTTATATGTGGACTGATTCAACCATCACTTTAACGTGGATTAATAACCATCCATCCAAATGGAAAGATTTTATTCAGAATCGTGTTGTTCACATTCAAGAGACGTTACCACAAGCAAAGTGGAAGTTTGTGCCCGGAAAGGAAAATCCCGCGGATATCGCAACCAGAGGAATGTCACCTTCTCAACTTGCAACAAATACCACTTGGTGGAAAGGACCCTCCTGGGTTTCTCAATCTTGTGAATACTGGCCTAATCATTCCTTTGGACTTTCAGCTTCTGATGATTTAGAAGAAAGACCTTCTAAAGTCTGCTCAACAACAATGATAAATCAACAACCACCATGGGACTTAATAAACAGATATTCTAAGTTGACTAAGCTCTTACGCATCACAGCTCTATGTATGAGAGCAGTCAAACGATTCAAACGTACAAAAAATGAGACTCAAGGTCCGCTCACCATCTCTGAAATTGATTCAGCTAAAACATACTGGATTCGGATAATTCAACAAACACATTTCGCTCAAGAAATCAAACTTCTGTCCAAAGGTTTATTTGTTCCACAGTCCAACTCTCTTAATCATTTGACTCCTTTTCTGGATTCTGCTGGATTACTACGTACAGGAGGCCGGCTTCAAAATTCTCAATTAACTCCAGAGAGTAAACACCTCTTGATTTTGCCAAAGCAATCGACTTTCACCCAATTGATCATCGCGGATGCTCATACCAAAACTTGCCACGGAGGTACACAACTCACGTTGACCTACATCAGAAATTCTTATTGGATTATTGGAGGGCGTCTGCCAGTGAAAGGTTTCATTCTACGTTGTGTTATTTGCACGAGGTATCGTCAAAAAAGAGCGCAGCAACTCATGGGGCAATTACCATCCGCACGAGTGAACCCAACAACGCGCCCATTTATACATACAGGAATTGATTACGCAGGTCCTCTTTCGATAAAAACATGGAAAGGAAAAAACGCACGGCAGTACAAAGCTTATATCGCAGTTTTCGTCTGTTTTTCTACCTCCGCAGTGCACCTTGAGTTAGTGACCGATTATTCAGCCGATGCATTTATTGCTGCATATAAGAGGTTTACTGCAAGACGAGGCATCTGCGTCACGTTATTCAGTGACTGTGGCACAACTTTGATAGGATCAGATGCTGAATTACAACGATTATTATCGGCAGCATCTCAAGAACAAGAGAAATTGGCATCTCTACTCAGCAATGACGGAACACAATGGCGATTTAACCCTCCCAGTGCCCCTCACTTCGGAGGCAAATGGGAAGCTGCCGTAAAATCGGTTAAGTTTCATTTGAAACGAATCGTTGGAGCTCATCTATTAACATACGAAGAAATGACAACATTATTGACCCAAATAGAGGCAGTACTAAATTCACGACCATTGTGTCCTCTATCCGATGATCCAGAAGACTTAGCTGTTCTTACGCCCGGACATTTTTCCTCGGACATTCACCCTCCGTTCTACCGGAACCTTCTCTTGAACATGTCAATCAGTCACGATTATCTCGATGGCAGCTATTACGACAATTGCTCGATAGTTTTTGGTCACGATGGTCAAAAGAGTGTTTACAAAGATTTCATGACACCTCAAAATGGAGGAATTCAACACCTTCACTAGAAAAGGGAACAATGATCCTAGTCATTGACGAGAGGTATCCACCAGCAAAGTGGCTCCTCGGTCGGATAATTGAAACTCACCCAGGCAAGGACGGTCATACTAGAGTCGTCACTGTACGAACTCAAACCACCATCTTGAAAAGGCCCATTGTCAAGATCTGTCCATTACCATTACATGAAGAACTTCCGAATTCTTCGTTAATCGCGGTTAACGAAGGCGGGCGGTAATGTTAAAAAATCAAAGATTCAAAATCATGGATTCAAAACTCGCGCGCAATTTCAAAGCGGCGAGTCGTACGCATGGCACTGGTTGCTGGGCGAAGCGAGAGATTTCCCTCCAAACACATAACAGCAGAGGCGCTAACGTTCGTCTTTTGTCTGTCGTCGTCATGGTGTGTTTGGCGATCGGCTCTCGTTTACTTCTTCTTCTTCGTCCTATTAAGTGGTTTGATTCAGCAATTGCTCCTCTTAAGAAATATTCTAGAGTGTTCTAAAGGTTTCTCTCGTTGAGAAAATATAAAGAAAGAGAGCAGGTTATACGAGTGATGTGTCGACAACAATAGATTGACAGATTACATAGGCGGTCTTGTGCCGTTCTCTGGGCCCATCCATAGGCGGTCTTGTGCCGTTCTCTGAGCCCATTCATACAAAGGCGGTCTTGTGCCGTTCTCTGGGCCCATCCATAGGCGGTCTTGTGCCGTTCTCAAGGCCCTTGTCATACACAGGCGGTCTTGTGCCGTTCTCTGGGCTGTGCAATACACAGGCGGTCTCGTGCCGTTCTCTGGGCCATTCAATATACAGGCGGTCTTGTGCCGTTCTCTAAGCCCTTTCTATATACCAAAGGAACTTTTACGGTGGAATCAGTTCGTTCTCAAGTTTATAAAGGCTGCATCATCCCAAAGAAAAATGCTCAAAACCATATTAATGAGACAGTCACATCGGATGATCTCTGAGACAGGAACTATTATGCGAGTATTACTTATCTGATAATACAGACTTGAATCAGTCAAATTCTTAAAGACTGTTGAATCCAGGTATTTCTCGGTGCTCCGTGACTTACAATCACGAGTACTTATAATTTACTTTAATGTTTAATTATTGCATGTTTTCACAGTTATTGTATCCATACTAGAAATGCTTAATTGTGGTTTCGCAACCCATACTTTAAATACTAATATAAATATTCATTGTTTGAGAGCTCCGCATTTAATATTTTTAATTCTTATTGTTTAAAAGAGTTTAATTATTTCTTATTCTAATATGTAAATTGGTTTTAATTTGATATTTGGTTGCGCTACACTTCTAATGATAACATTTGTTCAAGTTCAAAATTCTTTTATCATATAATATTTGATTTATTAATTGCGTCATTTTAAGTATGGTTTATTATTATGATGTTTAATGTTCTTTTATGGTAACACATCTATTCATGTTATTTATATTATTCAGCGTTATTTTATGTATGTCTTATTTATATGATTGATTCATTACCTTTTTAAAAAAAGGTGATCTAATGTTTTATCCAATATTGAAAATGCATTTTCAAGAGTTACCTTGTCTTACTTGCGCTTTAATACTTTGAGTTTCTATTTCACATTTATATTGTTTAAATTGCGTTTTAAGTTTCTATTTTATATCTATATGGTTTAAATTGCGCTTTAAGTTTCTATTTTATATCTATATGGTTTAAATTGCGCTTTAAGTTTCTATTTTATATCTATATGGTTTAAATTGCGCTTTAAGTTTATATTTTATATTTATGTGGTTTAATTTGCGCTTCAGTTCAACTATTCTGTTTCTTTTCTTTTCTTAAAAAAAAAGAGGATATGAACCATATTATAATATTGTTTATCGCATATATGTATATTTTATTGTGACATTTCATTTTATGACTTTTATGCGTCGTTATGTATATTTATATGTATATCTTATGTTGTCTAGATTTATGATCATTCACTACTCTCAAATTATATCTCACTGAAATACAGTCCATTTAATTGTTCATATTTATCCGGTACAACAGCATTGATAAAAATTTCATAACTTCTAATGCTTACACATGCATATAATTAAATGCACATGGTTTAATACTATTAATTGAAAAATTACGAGAAAATAATCAGTCATCATTTACACCTTGGTTATGTAGTAGTCAACCATGTGAAAAAATTTTTAGACAAATAAGATCCATGACATCTACTTTTTCAACAATATTAATTTTAATTTACTAGGCATTTTGAGACGTTTAAATCGATTGCAAATTTTAAATGAAATAAGTACTGACTTAAGTAAGTTTAATTTATAATATAAATTTTAATTAAATCGCATAAATAATTATGAACATTTAATTTACTTTAATAATACATATTTTTATTTTAAGGAGGTACATTTAAATTTCCACGAGAAGAAAATAATCGCTTAGGAATTTTTCTGATGAAATTCCAATTTTAATATCTGATGAAATTCTATCTATTGAAAAAATTTTACATATTTTGAACACCGCTAAAAACGATGCAATAAATATTGCAATAGAATTAGGAATGAATATGAATAAAGAAAAAATAAAGGAAAGTTTTGAAAGGATTAACATTCGATATTTAAATGATGAGGAAAATGAAGAAAAAGAAGAAAATGACAATAATATAGAACAAAATAATGAAGATATTGGATATTCTAATGAAGATTTCGAGGAAGATTTAGAAAATCTAGAAAATGATATTTCGATATTTAAAAATCAAACAGAATTAAATTTAAAAGATTATAGCACACACAGCGTAGAAAATAATAAAAATTTATTTTTAAATGTAAAAATTAATGAAAAAAAATATGTTGTAAGAAAGTCTTCACTTTGTTGGCTATATCAAAATAAAAATAGTTTGTCTAGTGACAGATTATATCGAGTTCGTTGTATGAACATAAACGTTGCAAATAGAAATAAAAAATCAAATGAAGAATTGAATGTAAAAATAGAATGCGAAAAATATTACTGTGTTTACTATGATACAGGATGGTATATAGGAAGGGTATTAAATATAAAAGAAAATATATGTAAAATTAAATTTTTATGTGCTAATTTAAATGAATTTAGATGGCCAAAGAAAGACGACATTCAAAATGTAGATAAAAAATTTATAATTTATGGACCGATATCTTTAAATGGCACAGATCCTTTTACAATTAATAAAGAAATACGTATGGAAATTCAAAAAAAATTTAAACCATTAAAAAATAATTAAATATTATATTTTATTATTAAATTATATAATAATTATTAATTATATTATTCATTACATATATTTCCTTTTTATTATATGAAAATTTTAAATTTTAGTTTAAGATATGATTATTATATGAAAATTTTAAGTTTTAGTTGAGATATGAAAATTATATAAAAATTTTTAATTTATTTTAATATAATACTAAAAGTAATGTTTAAAAATTTTTATTTGTATATGTTACATTATCTGTATTATGTAAAATAGATTAATAAATTTTTTGGTTTTTTTAACTGATCTCATTGATATATTTTTTATATATTAAACTATTTTATATATTAAACTATTTCTAATTTTTAATAAATTACTATTGGTGTATATAATATTTAAATATAATTATTTAAATAAACAAAATATAATTTTAGAAAAATATGTATTAGTAATAAAAAAAAGATAATACACTAGAAATACTTTATAATACTGCGGCAGTACCGGCAATACTGACAATAAAATAAGAATATTAAGAATAAATCAGCATTATTAACAACACGAAAGCAATACTAACAATACGAAAGCAATACTAACAATACGAAAGCAATACTAACAATACAATAGCAATGCTAGCAATAAAATGTTGTACTGCCTAGAAGTGGCAATCACTGTACATTTTTTAGTATAGTGGTTGACTCCTCGCATATGTATTACTATTTTTTAGATCCATGCGATGAATTACTTCATGATGAAGCAGTACCAATTTTGCTTTCACAAGAATTCAATAATGGTTATTATTATTTATTATTTTTGAACTAAGAATAATATTTTTTATTTCATATTTAACTAGTTTTTGTACATATTATAAATTTGTCAATACACAAAGATAAGGAACTAAATTATTATAATAGAATTATTATAATAGAAAAAGCAAAAAAGATACTGCTATCATTGAAGAAGGGGGTGATTTCAGTAATAATGGCACTCCAATCGCAATAGTAGATGAAATCGATAAAGAAGGTATATTTCTCAGAAATTAAAGTATAAAATGAAAATAATAGGTAAATTTTATTTTGTTTAGTCCAAGAAAATACTTTTTCTGCTGTAATGACAAATAGAAATGAGAATTTTACAGTGGGTGACATTATTATTGAAGATTAACGAACAGGTATTAATTAATTTTAATATCTAAAATTTGCAATGTGTGTGTGTGTGTGTGTTTGTACCTTTTATTATTAAATAAGCTAAGTGTAAAAATGTGAAACTTACATAAAAAGTATTTTACTTTTTTTCATGTAACTTTTACAATATATTTATTTAACAAATACTATTTTTTCAGATAATCACGTGATATTAAAAATATTACATGTTTTGGCAATTAGGAAAATGGTAGAACAGCAAAATAAGTTTTTAAAATAATTAGACTCTCTAATTAATATCAATGTTGCTTCAAACGCAGCTGCTGTCCCAATTATACAGAATACAAATATAATTCCTGCAAAACCATTTAATAAATATAGGAAATTGTTAGAGTTTGACGATGGCTTGAGAGCAAATACAGCCGCATCGAAACAATTGGTATGAATTCTTTTAGTAAAATATACTTGAATAATTTAAAATTACCAATACCCTAAGCAGAACAGAAAATCACAATAATATCAAAATGATATCAAAGTGACATGACTAAAAAAATTATCCTAGGTAGCAAAAATAACCATTTTGACGTCATTTTCATGTCAAATGACGTCATTTTAATATTATTGTGACTTCCTATTCTACTTGGGATAATTACATTAAAAATAAAATCCTAAGCTACACGAAACATAAACTGTTTTTTATTTTTTATATAGGAAATGTTCTTCTATTTATTAGGAGGGAATACTGCCCAAATTATAAGTAAAAATGGATTGGAGAAACTATTTACCAATAAGATGGGATCTAAATGCTCGTGGTTTGGACGCAAAGGAAATTATCAATTAAGCTCATTACGTACAATGGAAATTTTAAAAAGTATGTAGAAGTCAAGATTTTCTTACTTTTATTTTTAACTCCCGACTGCGCCGCTGACTGCGCAAAGGAAACTTATGTATTTCATGTTTACTACTGTTTTTCTTACTAATAAAAAAAAAAAAAAAAAAAAATTAAAAATATAGTCTTATAACTTATTATCGTGTTTTTAAGTATTTTTTAAATAACTTTTGCGCAATTAAATTTAAAAAATTAAATATAAAACTAAGATATATAAAATTTAATTTATAAATATAAGAAATAATATGAATAAATATATTAAATGTATAATACATTGCAGTATAACGTGTACCTATGTATGTACAATTAAAATGTTACTGCCAAAGTGGCTGAAGAAAGTGAAGAATTACATGATGTATCTATAGATCTTGATAACGAATTTGAAATTTTGCACGTTCCTGAAGCAACCTTTGAAGTTCCTGAAAAATCTTGTAATCCCGAAATTATTCAAACTAATATGATATTGATGAAATTCAGATTAATTGCATTAAGGCTCCTGACTCCTTGCCGATCATGTCGAAATCGTGATGTCAGAGGCGAGAAAACACACGCTAAAAATTCTTAGATGCCGTTTCGAAATAAAAAAATATTTCGATGAAACAGCACTTCAGATGGCTTTAGCACACTCTTAAAATACCCCGAAAACTATCATTTTCCCTTTATAATCAATCAACAGCTGTAAAATGTAATATTATAAGGCCCAGTCCGTCTTGTCTTTGCACATGCGCAGTCATTCCGCATGTCAAAGTCTGATATCTCGATCATTTTGTTGATTGATTGGTAAGGAAAAAGAATAGTTTTCGGGGTATTTTAAAAGTGTGCTAAAGCCATCTGAAATAGTGTTTAATCGAAATATCTTTCATTAAAAAATGGCATCTAAGAATTTTCAGCGTGTGCTTTCTCGCCTCTGACGTCACAATCCAATATGACCGCGGTGAACACCCAGGAGCCTTAATGATCTTAAAACCATAATAAATCCGTTGCCAACTGATAACTTAATTAATAAAAACATCCTAATCAATGAACATAGTCAGATAGTTCTTGTTTGTCAAATAAACGATAAAATGAATCTGAAATTTTTTTAGAAGACAAAATTACTGAAGAATATATTTCTAAAGCTGAAAAAGCATTAGACCTATGGAAAGAATTTATCAAAAATATACCATGCGAAAATTCCTCTAAAAATGATAAAAAATATGATAATGTCCCATTATACTGCCTAAAGAAAATAAAGAGAAAAATAACAATGTTAATAATGCTAATAATAACGTTAATAATGTTAATGTTATCAAAAATGTACCTGATGTATTTTAAAGCATTATTTTGGCCAAGAAATGAAGATAATTCAAGAAAATTTTTTAAAATCCAAAGATAAAATTTTATCTGTCGCTTCATCGGCATAATGAAAAGCATATTATTTAGAAAAAGAAAAGAATTGCGACAAAAAGAAGAAAGAAAACGTATACATGAAGAAAAGAAAAACCAAGTTATGAAATTAAAACGACAAAATGTTTGAAAAGCGAAGAAAAGTCAGTCGAAAAAAGTTAATTAATTTTACTAATATAACGTTAAACATCAAACTGAAAATTTGTTTTGTTTCTACTTTTGTTTCTTTATTTATAATTTATAATTATAAAGTATATTATTTTAAATTTTAAATAGTATATTTTTCTATACGATACTCTATATTATTAATAAGTTTGTTGTAATTAAAACCAATCTGAATCCGTTGTTGTGATACTAATATCAATATGTGATAATTAACAAAATTTTATCTAATATATTCAACTGACACAAGTACATTAAGCATAATAAAAAAAATAATTTATAAAAAACTGTATAATGTAAAGTTAAAAAATACAATATTAAAGTGATTTAAAGTAAAAATTAATGATAATAAAAAAAACTAAATAATTTAATAAGTTAATGAATCAGAATGTCAGTAATTAGGACGGATATGTCGATAATACGGTCACCTTTAGAATTTACCTGTCGAAAATTAGTACACTCATAAAATAAAGCTTAAATAATTATTTTTTAATTTAGTTTAGCATAAATAAGTATGTTTCAACTATTATTGAATACTTTTCTTTTTTAGTAATGCATTCAAATAAAATGTTTCAGAAATAATTATAATAAATTCATAAATTTTCATGTGTGGCCTTAAGGCCTTAAGATGTCGATAACTGGGTCCTTTACTTTATTCGTTCTACAAAAACATTTAAGGGGTAACACCACTGTAAATTTTTTCAAAAATCGAAAATTTTTTTTTTGGCTTAAAACATACTTTAGACCCTCTAAAATGTGGGGCAAAAAGTCTCATACCGGAAAAGATTTTTTTTCCTCGAAATTTCGACCTATTTTCCGAGCGCGTCGGGCTATTCCGAAATGACTACCTAAGTCGGATACATACTTGCTGGGAAGGTACAGCCTTATGCTTTACCTTTTGATTTCTAACTTCTCCAGTGTCCTAAGATGTTGTTAGAAGGTGTTTGGGTTCAATCAGAAGCATTTCCAAACAAAAGTACGTTAGTATAGCGTCAGTATCTGTAGAAACGTTGGTTTTTTTTCTCGCTTGACAAAGTTTTTGTGTTTCGCACTAATTATTTCTACTAGTACTAGTTATTTTGTATTTCTGAGTGCTCTCGAAATAACAATGAGTGATAAAAGAGTGTATTTGGGCAAGAAAGGTACGAAAAAATCGTATCCAACGAAGAAAAAACATAGCACGCCGAGCAGTCTTTGACGGACGAGGCAAAAGAGGCACGCTCTAGCATCAAATCCTCAAGGAAAGAAAACGAGGATGAATATTTGAATTTAGAAGGACAACTTTATGGTCCTGGGATTGCAGACTGATGGTAAAAAATTTTTATTGATAGAATTTTCCATATTTTCACGTCTAAAACTCATTTGTAAACTTTGAAAGCGTTTTTCTCGAAACACGATTTTTCAAAACGGCACGCAGCATAACTTAAACAATTTTGATCCTTTTCATTCCAAATTTTAACTACATCTTTAAAATTACATTTTAAAGAGAAGTACGTAGGGGATTTTCGATAAGTTCATTTAAACATTATTTATAAACAAATGAATGCCATTTTTTTCGACGAAAAATGAACGACTTCATTCAAACACACGCCAATCGCTCAAAAATCAATATTTCTAAAATCCCCTACGTAGTTCTCTAGCTATTATCATGAAGATTAAGTGGAATTTTTGTTTTTTGTTCCAGGTTGAAATCTGCACAAGCTACACTGCGTGCCGCAGAGCGCCTCAAATTCAACGTGCCTCGGGCGAATGGCTCTAGTGTCGCCATTTTTATTCATATTTGTATCATAATTTTTCTTTTTGTACTTAAATATAATGTTAATAACTCCACCAAATATTATTATTCTACTACCTTCCCTTCCTTGTCAAAAAAAATTACCAAAAAACGCCTTTTTTCGGGCGTCTACAGTGGTGTTACCCCTTAAATTATATTTGAAGTATTTTTTATCTCGTCAGAAATAAAGAGATAATTAGGTGTCCTGTTTCTAATGGAAAATTCTGTATAAATATAATTTATAAAATAATATTATAACAATATAATAAATCGAATATTTTATATAAAAGATTGAGAGAAGAAAAAAGTAGCTCCATTTCAATATCAAAGATAAAAATCAAAAGTTTCTTCTAAATAGATTATAAAATATTTAAAAAATTAATTTTTTTATTAATCCTAATTTATATATTTTGAAATTAAAATTTATAGAAATATACATTATGACACGTTTATTACTTTGATAAACGTTTACATTTACTTCATTACACTTACATATATAAAATATACATCATTCTTTTAAATAAATGTTACATTTTTATACAATAATATATATTCTCCATAATTTGATTGTGGAAAATGTGTATAAAATACTTTGGCAATTAGTTTATACCTATGTAAAAAGTCAATTATTTCATTTACAACATTATCAAATATTATTACATAAGTTGGTAATGTAGCATTTTTATTATTAACATAATTATTATCAAGCCAAAGTGTTGGATTTGCAAAAAATTGATCTGCTTCATCAAGATAATCATTAGAATTATCTAAATTAGGTTTGCAAGTTAGAAATTTTACTGATGTATTTACATGCAAATGACTGTACAATGGCGTAGCATGGCAAGGAGTCAGAATTAGCACATTTGTTGATAAAGAATTATCATAAATTTCCTGCTGTAAGAGCTCCATTACATTTAATGTGCCCCGTTGATGAATCAGGGAAAAATAAAATCCGGGTACGATGTTGCTGCATATTAATAATGTTAAAATACTTTTACGTGTAAATGCCGTAATTCTAACGTTTAAACGACGAGTGCAAGCGGAACTTATATAAATCAACATCGGCAAAAGCGGTAAAATAAATCGAAATTCCTTATGAGACAAAAAAGAATAGACGAATAGCGTCCAACCGATTACCACAAGCATAATTAATTCTTGATAAAAGTAAATGGGATGTTTAAATATTTGCCAAACAGCAATCAAAAATAGAATGTAATACAACCCCAGTATTACAGGTAAACCGATAAAGATATACCATAATGTATGTTCTTTGCCATATAAGTCTCCGACACTTCTAAGCACATTCATTTGGAAAAACTTCCAAGGGGTTATTACAAATTTTCCATAACAGTAGCTATCTATTGATGTGGAAATCAAGAAACAAGAAAAACCTATCATTGTATAACGACCAAATAATGCTTTCTTTGCTACATTTGAACAAATATGATATAAGCATAATGGGAACCATATAATCGCAGCAGTAGGTCTTATCATACAGAGAAAGCCCACAATCCACAAAAACTTTATATTTTGCACACGATTATCTTTCCATGGAAATATTGATAATGCTATTGTGGTGCACACAGTCTCCACTGAATTTATCAGCGTTCTCGAAGCACAGTAATACCAATACCAATTCAAGCATAAGACCAATAACATCCACTTGCATTTGGTCCACTTGTAAAATCTGTAATCACCATAAGCAGCTAAAGTAGCTTGAAAAACACGAGGCAACATCGTTAATAACAATGTGAAATCTAATGAAAGTAAAGCAAGTATACGATACAGAATCGATATGAAAAATGGATAAATGTAACTACGAATCATTATTGTCCATTCCCATGTAAAATATCCATAATTGAACGCCAGATAATGAGCTACTTCAAGAGATTGCCAGTATTCGTCTGGCACATGAGCAGTTTGCACTACGATCACAGAGATCAACCGCCATAATAACAAAAGGGAGAATATTCCAAATCTTCTTGATAAATGCATTTTAAAACCAGTAATCTCGAATCCGTACATATCATTTATAATACAATCATGTTTCTAGAGTCTCATTCTGGATATTCTAGAACGAGCCAGTTTTTCTAATACCTAGTACATAAAAAGAAGTGAATACATCTTAGATATTCCTAAGTGAGGCAAAAATACTTGTTATTTAAAAAGAAAAAAAATCTCTAACTTACCGGATGTATTCTCATATATATTCACCAATCAATAATGTGACTATAATTATTTAGGAAACAAATCTTGAAGATAGGTTAAGTTGTACTTCTTTTCTTCTTCTTCTTGATTATATCAGCAACGGATGAAGAATAAATGTCCAGACAATCAACAAGTTGAAATAGCCGTATCGTGATGATCTGCATCTTACACGTAAATCATAAAGAGTTTTATGTAACTTGAATGATTTTAATATGAGTTCACTGAGGCACATGTATGTACATACTTCTTTTATTTACCGCATTCAGCAGAACCATCAACCATCGACATGTGGCACACAGGCACACAGGATGCAGAAACGTTTACCGCGCGACAAGAAGCGACGCGGTAGCCAATCAACGTACCGCTTTTTAATAAGAAGAGCTGTAAGTTTATTGGCTACCGCGTCGCTTCTTGCCACGTGGTCTTTTTGCTACGTCCTAGGCCGGTATTCATAGTCCGTTCTTATTTCAAGACCGTCTTAAGGGTCGGCAGGCGACACGGTGGAGACGCCTGTCGGCCGGCCGGGAATTACGGATTCGTATAATCCAGATTTTAGCCAAAATACTGAATGAATCTCATTAAATTTACGATATTCTTAATCAGTAAGCTCGACTGTAATCAGCTAAAGAGCTATTTTATTAAAAAAAGGTGAAAATAAAATTTTTTAATAAACTTGGGGAAATGTGCAGTTAGCAACGGGTAAGGTTGGGTTAGCCGCGAGTCCGTATTTAATTTATTATAAATTTTTAAGAGCAAAAATGCAAAATCGGGCTCTTTAGCTGATTGCATTATTATATAAAGAATATATTTAAAAAAAAATCACGAAGCTATGTCACTTATTTGATGAGAAATCTGGACGATACGATTCTCACTAGATCTAAGGAACTGGGGAAATTTTCGTGGTAACATACTGACAGCTTGACAAGGAGAGAGATAATCGTTCTGTCTTTGTCTCTCTTGCATCGCGTATGTAGTAGCGTCCATGTAGGCACAAATACTAATATGTTGAGCACACGGATGCGATTATTGAAAGATAATGTCAACAAGAACCGGCTATCGTATTACCTTTGTTTCTCTGTATATGTAAAACGAGGATAACGATATCTTAGATCTTGCTCCTAACAATATCTTCCAATAATTGTATCTTATTGTATGCCGTATCTCGCATATATTATGTATCTCAAATTATAGAATAATGATTTATTAAATATTAAAATATATATTTTTTTTAAGGATTATTATATGTATAATTTAGAAAGAATATTTAAAATATTTATAAGTTTATATATATATGTATATATATATGTATATATATATGTATATATATATGTATATATATATATATATATATACCCAGTTAGCCAAGCGTTCCTTGGCATAAGAAAGAAAATCGTTGCTTGACACAAGTTTTCATTCAGTTGTCATTATGTTGCTATCATCGAGATAATAGAATTTCGTTTAGGTTAACATAAAGGCATTATACGAACAATAGTTGCCTACACTAGTTGTTAAAATTTTAGGTGGAAATTGTTTTCGTCATGTTGCTCTGTGATTTCCAATAACTTTTTATTAAGAAAGCAATTGTTGCTCTCAAGTTGCTCACAATTGTCGATAGCAATAACAATCGACAATTTAATAGATAAAATCGGAAGCCGCTTTCCTCAATATTGAAAACAACTTAATCAAAGCAATTTCAAGTAAATTGATCGGCAACTTGCTATCTGGGTATATATGTGATTGACAAGTATGTGTTATCTTGATTTCTTATTGATGTTACTGTATAAAAATATCAGCTGCATAAAGAATAATATAAAGAACTTATAAATAATATATAAATAGCTCAATGCAAGGTGTTCGGTCTATCACCCTGAAAACTCGAGTTCAAGTCTATCGGTATATATATATATTTTTTTATATTTATTATTATTGGAATATATAGAAATTATTAAAAATATATATTTTTAAAGGCGATACTTAAGAATTTTTAAATATTGAAAATATTTCAATAATTTTACAACTACAAACACATTGTATATATAAATGCAAAAAATTCGGTAAATAAATTAATCCAGTAATAAATCTATCTCTCTAAATCAGTAATCAATATATATATATATATATATACCTATATATATATGTATATATATATATATATATATATATATATTAGTTATTGATTTATTACAGGATACATTATAATTTATTCACGGAATTATTTTGCATTTTTATGTATATGATAGTTGTAAAATAATTGATATTTTCAATATTTAAAAATTCTTAAAGTTAATCGCCTTTAAAAATATATTTTTTAAAATAATTTTTATATATTCTAATATATTATAAAAAAAAATCATATCGATAGACTTGAACTTGAGTCTTCAGGGTGACAGACCGAACACCTTGCATTGAGCTATTTATAATATGTTACTCGTATGTTCTTTACATCACGATTTATATGGAGCAAGTATTCTTATACAGTAACATCAATATAATCAAAAAGTAAGTAATACATATTTGTTAGCCTATAAATCTACAATTGCCACTACATGTTAGACAAGAATTCTCTCCTTGTCTCTCTATCGCGCTGACGATACATATAAAATATCGATGAAAAAGTACAAGTGAAAAAGCAATAAATTGCCAAGTCTAATAAGCGCCCGTGTCTTACATGTTGTATATTAGTTCACTCTGCGAATTATTATTTTATCATTATTATTTATCATTGTACAATTTGGAGACATATATATAAATTTTTGATACTATTTGTTATATATACGCACATATGTGCATAAGCATATATAAAATTTACAAAAAGTGGGTGCTTATTAGCCTTGCTACATTCCTGCCTTCTGCTACGGAAGGCCAGAAAGCATTTTCAGGCCGTATCTCGCGTGTAGCATGTCACGTGATTAGCACGGTAGAGGAACAAGGATAACGTGATTATCGATCCTTGTCTCTCTACCGTGCGCCGCGTGAGCAATGCAATAGTGTGTACGTGTACGGATATACACCACTACATAGAACCTGAAATTGGTTTTTCAACGTTGGTAACACTGAAACCGGAGTTTCGCGTTGTCACCGCGCGAGGTCTCCAACATCAATTCGGAGTTTGCCTGGGTCGCCTGCCGACCCTTAAGATGCAAATACGGTTCTGTGATTGGTTAATCACATCTTAAGATTGTACTTGACTAGGTTGCTTTCCTTTTAGGAGACACACATCATCGACACAAGTTAACGCACTTGAGCACTGTTGTTACAGTATAAATGGAACGCGCTATGCACAGTATGTGAACTTTTAATACCTAACCTTAGATTTATCCTAAAGTTCTCAAACAGATTTATCGTAAGATTTATCGTAACAAAAGAACTTCTCAAACGTATACATATACTGTTTACGCTTGTGTGCGCATGCTACCGGGACTCATTTTTAACATCACTAGTCAAAAAACACACTCCAACTCTCCTCTCGAGCAGAGTCGAAGAGTATTGATTGAGTTTGAATGAAATTCTAAATGGAAAGCGACGTGTGTCGATTTGTGTCAAAAATGTCGATTGTGTTCCCTAAAAGGAAAGCAGCCAAATATAAGAACCGACTATGAATACCGACCTAAGTAATGTCTTAAAATGCAAATACGGCTCTGTGATTGGTTAATCACATCTTAAAATTGTACTTAAGACAGTCTTAAATATAAGGCTGGGTCCACAATAGGTGATTTAAGCCCTAAGCCTTAAGAAATTGATCAATCGCAGTCAAGTATGAGGAGAAAACTCGACTGTGATTGGTCAATTTCTTAAGGCTTAGGGCTTAAATCACCTATTGTGATAGGTTTGTTCTTTATTGCTGCACTGAGTTCACAGTGCACTGCACTGAACTGAACTAGTGCAAGCGGGGACAAGCTGGTGTAAGCAAGTATAAAGAACGTTCAGTGCCATTTAGTGCAATGATCAACACGCATCACGTAATAATAAATGAATTGTTAGATTCTTCAGATGAAAAAGATCTAAGGCCCTGCGCACAATAGAGAAAATATTAGGAACAAATATTAAATATTAGGAATAAGAATTATTTTAAAATAATAAAATCGAGAAAACTCTGATATAAAAATACAAATTCGAGTATAAAGGATTAGTAAGGGCTAATAAACTATTAAGAGTCCTTTATACCCGAATTTGTATTTTTATATTAGAGTTTTTCTGATCCCAAGGAGAACAGAAATGTCAAAATGATGTCAAATTGATGTATAAATATGGTCAAATTTTAGTTCGTCAAAATGACATCAAATTGTATAAAATTTTGATATTGTCTTGATGTTCACAATGACGTAATTTTGACATTCCTTTTTGACTGTTCAAAATTATTGCTAGAGACATTAAGATAGTAATTAATAAACATATTTGACTGTTTATGATACATTTATTATTAATATCACAAATAATATTACATGTTACAAATAATATCATTTATAAACGTTATTATTGCACAGTAATAGTAGAATATATTAAAGTAGTTAATATTAAAGTATATAGTAGAGAATATAAATATCACTTTTAAAAACATTGCACAGTAAAAATTATCATTCTTTCATTTACGTTGACCAGAAGTATTCAACCAGCGCTTCATAGACTCCTCAGCTGTTTTCAATGATTCATTTTTAAAACGGCTCATTATGGCACCTAAACAGAAATGGACAAGAAATAAAAAAGTGATCTTTTAATTTTATTGTAATTATATTGAATATTGTGTTAAGTTAAAAACGAAAAATCACGTAAGTCTTTTTAGCAATTCTTTGATTTCTTTGATCACTGAAATAAATTAATTTGCAAGAAAAAGAAAGGAAAAGTTCATGTAATCTCTCGTTTTTCATAATTTAATACATGACAATGATTAATCAGAGGACTTAATATCTTAAAAATAAGAAAAAATTATAGAAAAACTTACAAAACAAAGTTTCTTTGATTCTAGTTCCATAAAAAGAGATTTTCACTCCCTTAGTTCCTTTCCAACTAATTTGTCTTGCAAGCTCATTGTGTAATACGATGGACATGAGACGAATAGCAGCATTCCACTGGTCAGAATCATCAACAATATGTGCATTAAGGTAGTTGATCTGAAATAAACAAATATCTTCAACAAGCTGACTTTTAAAGAAAGAAATAAATGCTAAAAAGAAGAGTTCATATATTGTAGAAAATATACAAATAATAATACCCAAAAAGATCAACTATACTTACAAATTGAGAAAAAGCAATTTTATCTTTTAAAAATTCGTTAAATGTTTGAAATGACTTCTCATCTCGCAATGGAAGGGGGAGGCAATTTTCAGGTCTCTCTATCACAGCTTCTCCAGGAAATATTTCATTTAAGATGCGACGTTGGTTCATTAGTACTATGTCAAGCTTACTTGATACATCTCGAAGCAAATCTCTATCAAGATTAGATACAATCGGTCCTACGAAAATATAAATTAATGATCAGAAAATGTATCATACGTAATAACTGCAGTTATATAAATTAGTACAAAAAAAATCATTACCATGAAGCTTCTTCAAATAGCTTAATGTCGTCGTCAGCAAATCACGATCTGCATTCGATAAACCTGAAATAAATATAATATATATTAATATATATCAGGAAAAAAGTAATATGCAAACCACTTCTCAAAAGAGATTATTGGAAAAATCATATTACCTTGCAATGGTGGTGAATTTGGAGATGATCTATTGCTATTATCCATTGGCGTTAAAGTTCTTTCTTCATCTCTTGAAACACTAGATTCACTTCTATCTTTTGTAAAATTCTCGTTGTAATCATTGTTGTTTTTATCATCTGAATCAAAATTAGAATTGTTATTTCTATTTCCATTAGTGATTGAATAAGACATAACAAAATGTAGTAAAAAAAATTCACAAATTATTTTATATTTATGAAATCAATTTATATAAAATTTTAACTTAATTTAAAAAAACTATACAATTGAGATATATATATATATATATATTGCAAATGCAATATATACATATAATTCTAATTTAAATGCAAGTGCACTCAGAAAATTGTGATAGAAAAAAATGTTCAATTCACTTACAATCATCAAAGGCCGGAGATGACTTTTCTTTGTTATCGTCTCTTAAGAAAGCATTTTGTTTTCTCTTTGAGATATCATCATGTACATGTACAGACACAGTACTCGTCGAAGAACTGTCTGATATTACGGATTGTTCATTATAATCCAAAGTTAATTGAGATGAGCTTTTTTCAAAAACTGTAACAGTCCACAAAATCAATTATGCAAGAAACAAAAAAGAGAAACGGAATTTATATAATTTATATAATAATTAATACAAATATAATATAATACAATATATAATATATGTATATTATATATATATATATATATACAATATATATATAATTAACATGGAAAATCACTATTATTTAGAAATTAAGTAACTTACTATTAAAAGAATTACGACAATTTTCTTTGTTTAAATGTGAAAAAATGTGCAATTTATTGAGAGGTTTGGTTTTTTTTGATTGCGATGGCTCTGCGGTCACAAATTTTTCTGACATTTGTGTGTTACAGTCTTTAGGAGATAAATATTTTTCTTGTGTAACTAAAATGATAAAAAGACTGTAAGATTACAAAATTATAAAAGATTATAAAAAGATTGTTATTAAAATTATAGAAACAAAAATAACTCACGAAATAAGAATATGGACATACCCTTATTTTGTGAAGAATGCTGCTGTATCGGACTTTTGTTTGATGTATTAGTTGACTTTAAAAGGCTTGAAGATTTAACACGTGACTCATTACGAGAGAATAATTTTCCAACAGATGTTTCTTTTTGTTGACATATAGCTGATGTTTTCATAGATTTATTTTTAAGAAGTACTTTCAATTTATTTGAAAGACGAGAATCTGGTGCAGGTACTTCACTACTTGTACCATGAGGAACATTTGATAGAGACTCATCTACTTCTTCATCATTTGATGAAGATGATATGTATCTTCTGTTCTTCTTTCTTTTTCTTGGTTGAGTATAATCTGTTTCTGCTTCTGTTTGAGCAACTTCTCCCTCTAAAACAGTTTTGGCTGCTTTGAGAGCAGTATTATAGGTACCTGCAAGTGAGAAAATGCGTAAAGATATAACATAAAATACACATAATACTGAAACTCATTTTTTAATGAAACAAAATGTAGTTACATTTTAAGTATATTGTATATTGGTACTAAAAGAACTTATATTCAAACACAAAATATATGATAATACACATCTCCGAAAGTTACACACTTACTATAGTAATGATGAAATTGAAGATTATAAATATCCCAATCCTGTCCTGGATCTATTTTTGACATGACCAAACGAGTAGTTTTAAGCTTATCTTTTTTAGATGGATACTTGGCATTTAGTATTATTATCAAATAACCATTTGGAAGGAATTACTTCTATTAGTGTTTGAGATTCATCACATGAATCATCAAATTCCACAACTGCGAACTGAAAAGAACAATAAAATATTAGGCTGCAAATCAATAACTTGTAAAATAAAATATAATTAAAAAATAAAAGTTCTTACTGGTATTCTACTGAGTGTTGCAATGTACAAGAGGAATGCATACAAATGTTTCCTCATTATCAGGAAAAAGAACACATTTACAAAGAAAATGTTTAATTTTATAAGCCGTTCTGTGACTTTGTAAACGAGATATTTTCATAATTCCAAGTTCAGAAGATGGGATAGGAAAATTATAATAATCTTCTTGTTCTATAAACTTATATCCTATTAGGAAAATTCGATTCTGAGGTGTTCGGATAACATTGTCCAAGATTACAATATCTCCACATTTAGTTTTAAAACAGCTGTTTGCTTCGTTCTTAGTAAGAGTAACATTATGTAAAACAACAGTCTGAAACTGTTCTCCCTCAAAATGGTTATCTCCATTATATTGATTTTTCAACAAAATTTTATTGGGCTCATCTGTCTTTTTTTTTGTAACAAACCGTCCTTTGGTTTCTGCATCACGTCTAATTAATTGGTGTAAAGGCTTGTAAGTAGATCTCAAATGTCGTTTCATAATGCCCATAAAATTTTCATACTTAAAAGCACTAAATGATTCCAAACTTCCATGATTTCGGCATTCATCGACTAAATGAATTAAACAATGAATGTTATAAACAACGAAACATTTATCAAAAATCTGAGACGCTTTATAAATTCTTTTAAAATTTCTTGAGCAGCATTGAGCATAATTGGATTTTGCACTAGAGTTGGACTGGACAGTATATATATTCCACTATGTAGAAGTAAGTAATTCTTATATGTGTTAGGAGGTAGCGTGTTCTTAAAGATTCGCACACCATCGTACAATAAGATGCGCCTGAATTCTGTTGCTTTATACTTAGATATTTCATAAAAAGATCGAGGTCGACGATTGAATTCTATAGGCACCCAAGGGCTACAACGTAACATTTCTAGAGACAATTGAGATTTAGCTCTGTTATTAATTTTGCCCATTGTTACAATGATTCCAAAGAGAAACTGTAACCATCGCTTAAAAATTCCTGCATACACGAGATGCATCGGATCAAGCCTGAACGTGGACACCATTCCACATTGTAAATTCCGTTCTAAAGGTGAAGTGTACTTATGATGTTCTGGTTGATTTCTGTTTTTAAATGATTCATCCGTACGTAGAGATGCATTATCATATAAAAACATTTGACGATTTCTATGTCTAACACCTTTAACTGTGCATTTTTCACAGCAAAATGTACTGTTATGATTGTGAATGCCCTTAATAAATTGTCTAGCTGGGGCATCTAAAATATAATTACCTATACTAAAAGTAATATTTTCACCATTAAATTCATAACCATTAATAGTCAAATTTTTAACTTCTTCAATATAATCCGATAAATATCCTTCTAAATCATCAGGCTTTGAATGCCCATACCATACACCGATTATAAAAGGAAATTTGTCACCATTAAGGCAACCTAAAATTGGCCAAAATTGATCATCTGCACTCTTATATAATTGAACACCATCGATAAATATATCCACTATAATTTGATTTTTATTTTGCAAATAGTCTTCAGTTAATATTTCATCAAGGTTAACTTTTATACCCTTATACCACATTAGACCTTGACCAACTTCTTTAATATTCACAGTACGAAGAGTATGAAGAATTGTTTTATATGATTTTGGCAAACCAGGGAAAATAACTCGCAATCCTGCTAAAAGCTTATCCATTTTTTTGAATGATACATCTCGAACACCCCATTCTGTTAAAAAGTTCAATAAATATGCCTCTATGGCCGGTATTCATAGTCCGATCTTACATTTAAGATCATCTTAAGTCTGGTCAGAGGTTGACTTAAGATCCCATTCAACCAATCAAATGGCTGCGTAGCATCTCAAGCTCGGACTTAAGACGATCTTAAATATAAGATCGGACTATGAATACCGGCCTATGTCATGAATAGGACGATCTCTCAAATATTCAATATTACATTCGTTTTCTGCTTCATCACTACTGCTGTGTTCACTATATTCAGCATTTTCAATTTCATGATTTGGTGGATTATGTAATACGTCTTCTACAATTAAATCATTATCCTGAACATTATGATTTTCTTCAATGTGCACAGCAGGTAAAACATGAGAGGGATTAGAGCATGCTCCATCTAATATATTTTCCATCTCAATCAATTGATCCTCAATTTCAGCTTCACGGAAACGTTTAGCATTGGCTTTAGAAGCCTGAGCATATAATTTTCTTTTCATGACAAGATCTATAGCCCAAAATAAAATATATTAAACATTACAATTCATATAATTAAAAAGTAATTCATTTAAAGTTGAGTATGCGACTGTATATTTTGTGTTTATAAGCAAAAAATCAAATATATTAATAGGTGCATGCATATGTTTCTTAAAATTTAATAAAAACAAATTGAACATTTACCTTTTATTAATACTTATTATTTAGTGAAATGTTTATAGTGTTATCCTACATTATAATATTACCACCTCTCATTGATAAATAAATACATACAATATTAAACATTTGAGATCAAGTGTAATATAACCTATAAAAATGACAAAGTATTTTATTGAAAAAATAGGTTAGTGTTGTAATAAAAAGAAATGTGTCACGAGGAACGAATAGATAAATAGGAAGATAATGATCTTAATAAATTTTTACGTGCAACATTTAGTACATACCAGGAAAAAGAAGTAACGCAATCGAGAGTCTTACCTCTTTCTTAGACTGTTTCGACATTTTAATTTTATCTTCTGTAGACCTCCCCCTTCTTCAACAATTAAAATTAAAATCACTTTTTAAAAAATCACTTCTTTATTATATAACTTCTGAAATCACTAATACGCCTTCAACAAAAATGTCTAGCGAACTTGCGAACAAGATCGTGCAAGCTCACTATCGCAATGTCGCACGTGTCGCACTGTCGCAATGCATTCGTGATATGCGCTAACAGCGCAGGTACGAAATATGAATACAACTTTTCAATAACACAACACCGTACACTGAGCACTCACTAATAAAAAATTATATATATATCATGGACATAGGAATAAAGGGACGGAGTATAAACCTCTACTTTAGGCGAGGGGAGTGAAGCCGCTTCCGGGGAGCGGGGAACACGGTCACGTGGTACTTTGGTGCCGCATTAGTAATTGGTTCTAGCATAAATGCGCGAAATTTGAAAATGAGACATTTAGTTTGTTTACAATTATAAATGTGTGATAGAATATTTTGAGTAAAATAGAGAAACAAAGTGTTTTATTTATAAATCAGCATATTGAAATGTTAATGGTGTTAATGCATGTCATCGAGATGTCAGAATTAAATGATAAAAAAAGTTAGAATCTATAGATATGAAAAATCTTTATTGTTTTTGTTTTAGTATTTAATTTTGCAATTAATTGCAATGAATTCAGTAAAATAAAACTATTTATAAATAGAAATAACTAGAAGAATATTTATGATTATTAAGATTTTTAAGATTAGAAAATTATTTTTCACTTTTCTGCATTTAACAATGTGATTTAACGGATTTTGCAACAGCATATAACTTGCCCATGGAAGTAAGTATTGGTTACAGTTTTATAATAAAATATTAAAAATTTTATTATAAAATGTTAATGTAAATACCTAAATATTGATAAATAATTCATTCTTTAATAAATTGTACAACTGTCAATATTTATTGCATAAAGAGATTAGGATGGTATTATTAATAACAAAATTATTTTTTATCAATTTTATTACATTTATTGACCTTTAAATAAAATTAGCTTATTAAATACATGTCGCATACTCATTGGCGAATAATAATGTAAAGTTAGAGCAAATGATCTAAGTCGACTATCAAATTGTTTGTTTACAGGTTTTCCTCTATTTTTAAGCAATTGTCTTTCTAATATTTTAGAATTTGACCCACCTATGTCTTGTAATATTTGCAATTCTTCAGTCCCTAACATATTGTTTTTCTTGAGTGAATTAAGAATTGCCTCCAAAGAGATTATTCGTGATTCCTTTCATCGAACCTTCTGTTGCAAAAGTTTAAACTTTTTTGAAAAAGAGGTTTTTGTGTCTTGCAATTTTTTGTGGAGGTATTCCTTTTCAAGAGCGTTATGGTCTCTCTTTGGTGATGTATTTGTTGACTGATCCGCAACTAAAAAATTTAAAAAATATAATGTATAACAAATTTTAATTTTTTAGAAAATTGTTACACATATTATATTAAATAAGATGAAATATTTCTTACAATGACTGCATCCAGGGATAGGAGATGTGGCTCTATCAATTTTTAAAGTATTACATACAGAACTTGATGCAATAATACCATCATTTGGAACATTCTCAATCACACGTTCTAGCAAGTAAACATAAGATACAAAGCAATATATAAATAAAACTGCATAATCTTGTGCCATACAATAAATCAGACAGTTGGGAAAGTTATTTGATAAAAATAATCCCCCTACTAACTTGTAAACAGAAAAAAATTATAATAATAATGGCATTACAAATAACGTATTATTTCTCAATCCTGATAATAATAATACTATTTGATACCTATATACGGTAGTGCATTTGGTCGAAGTCTCTTTGTACCATATAAAAAATTAAAGGCATCTTCTGCAAAATGTGCGGAACAAATTCTTGCTCCAATAGGAACTAATTCCGCATTTAGCTCTAGTATTCAACCAAAGCAATTTTGCTTTTTCATTCTTTGGAAATCTATTAAAAAATAAATGTGTTACTTTATATTATATCATTTCTCTTATTTTGATAATACAATATAATTTTCATATATGCTAATAAAATATGATTTTTCTTACCGGTGATATGAGACATTATTTATATTTTTTTCTTTTATTTGTCCCAAAACGAGACGACTTCTTGTACGATTTTTACAATTTTTTACAATGCACTGTGGCATTGTAAAAACAGTATATTTTTTCTTTGAATTATAACTCAATAAAACTGTTCTGACACTTCCATGACACTTCTGACTCTCGATGAAAGATTGCGCTTGCGCGATCACAACCAATCGCCAATGCGGCACCAAAGTACCACGTGACCGTAGTTCCCCGCTCCCCGGAGACGGCTTCACCCCCCGCAGCTATTGCTCTGTCCCTTTATTCCTATGTCCATGATATATATATATACAGGGTGTCCGGTAATAGTCGCATCAACCGTCGTGTGCAGGTAGAGCTAGTTAAACCGAGTAGAAAAGTCCTCTACCATTTTGCGATATTCTCAATAATAAGAGAGATAATAATTAATAAAGATCGGCCAATTCGCGTGACGACGGCGAGAAGAGACAGCCCAGTTTTATATCGTTACCAAGCATGCGGCGAAAAGAAACAGTATAATGTTACACGGTTGCTAAGCGCGCGATGAAGCGGGGAGGAGCACTTTACAAAAGACAGTAACTCCATACGAGTAGCGCTAACTCTGGACCCCCGAGTGGGCTGTCTCTTCTCGCCGCACGCTTATCATCGCGCGAATTGGCTGATTTTCTTTAATTTATTTCTCTCTTATTATTGAGAATATCGCAAAATGGTAGAGGACTTTTCTACTCGGTTTAACTAGCTCTACCTGCACACGACGGTTGATGCGACTATTACCGGACACCCTGTATATATATTAAAAATAATAAATACTTTGAAAAAATAAAGTATATTCCACATTAAAATAAATTATTAATTAATTATTTTTTAATGATAAAAAATTATTATTGTATTAAAAGAAAAATAAATATAATTTGTTAATGTTATAACTGAAAAAAATAATTAAGACACAAATTTAAGACGTAAGTCGCTTAAAATAATATTTTAATCAGCAATTCAGTTTTTAATCAGTATATAACTATAATAGACTCTTCTGCGAACTGCAACAATATCTGAATATGGAAAATGTTTACTTTTAAATATCTTTATAATAATAAGCATATATATACACAGCCGAGAAATATACATCACATTTTCTAAAAATTAAAAAGATAAAAAAAAGTCAATATAAAAAGTCATTTTTTAGTCATTTCCGAGATCGAGATTTCAATGATCAAAAAATGACATAAATTTGGTCAAATTGACATCATTTTGACATTTCTGTTCTCCTTGGGATTTTATTATTTTAAAATAATTCTTATTCCTAATATTTAATATTTATTCCTAATATTTTTCCTATTGTGCGCAGGGCCTAAATCTAATGTCTGATATTTTATGCCATAAGACTTTTTTTTTTAATTTTTATAGTTATAACTAAATTAATTTTTTCTTTATATAAACAAAAATAATTTGGTACTAGCATCCGTCCATGCAAATATTTCTGTATTTTCTTTATCATTTTCATTTTCTTGTATATTTTCTTGTATATTTTCTTCTATATTGTTTTCAATGTTATTCATATTTGTATCTTCATGTAATTTAATAAATATTGATTTATTTGCTACAGTACAATTTACAGTATCACAATTAAAATCAATCTCTTTGTAAAGAACTTATTATGTCCCCTCCTAAAAAGTCAATATAATACATTAATTTAAAATTTTTCTTTATTTCTTAATTATATTTCTTCAAAAAATTTATATATACAAAATTAGCTTTTATTTTTAAATAATTTCTATTTTTAATATTTAATATTTATTCCCAATATTTTCCCTATTTTGCGCAGAACTTTACTTTCTATTACTATTTATAAAATTAAATTCGCCACCATTATTGAACTTATCAGTTCCTGCACTGCTTGTCCTTCCTCAAGACCCAGTGCAACGAGTACAGTGAACTGTTGCACTAAATTTCGTTGCACTGCAATAAAGAACGGACCAGTGCTATCTTGCACTGCAATAAAGAACGCTTTGGTGTCACTAGTGTACACTAGTGCAGAAAGTTCAGCAATAAAGAACAAACCTCATGTAAAAAGCCCGATGTCCACGATGTCCAAGTTCTCGGACCGAGACGTTTGTAGCCAATAAAATTGCCGCTTTTCCGTAAAAGCTGCAAATTAATTGGCTGCAAACTTCCGAGAACTTGGACCGAGTTCTAGCATCGTGGACATCGGGCTTTTAACTGGGCTGTCTCTTTTCGCCGAATTGGCCGATCTTTTTTAATTAATTTCTCATTAATTATTGTGAATATCGCAAAATGGTAGAGGACTTTTCTACTAGATTTAACCTACTCTACCTGCACCTGACAGGTGAGGCGCGAATTACTGGACACTGCATGTATTCGTAATAATAATAAAAAAAAAAATGATTTCAATTATGTCGTGAAATTAAATAAAATTACAGCAAATAGAAGGAATGCATTTAGCTAATAATTTATGTATACGATGTTAATTTTTCTAAACAACAGATGAAAGTGCTAAGTTATTCGTAACAATTAATATGAGTAGATCTGTTGCTCAAGCTCTAATTTCTAATTTATTATAAAAATAAATTAGAAGTGCAAGAATTTTCCAGAACTGAAGCGACAATTAAATTTATCAGGGTGTCTAGCGGTCCTTGAAATCCTTGAAGTCCTTGAAATGTTCTGGAATTTTGTTTGTCCTTTAAAAATCCTGGTTATGTACTTGAATTTTTTGTAGATCCTTAATTTTTTTCGTTATTTGTAAATTTATTCAGTTTCTTCAAATTCTCTTTAAGAATGAAATAAAAGTTGTTCGAGCGCTGATCGTTGTTGACCATAGAGATATAAGAATTAAAAAAGATTCTTAGATTCTTAAAAATATGCGAGTGCTACTGCGATTCTAATATTGACTAAATAATTTCCGACTACAACCGCTAAATAATACGAAGAACATGAACAAATTGTAACACATTTTTTTCCAACGATTGTGAAAAGACACAAGTGAGTGTCGAAACGTATCGTCTTGAATATTTGTATATTATGTATCAAATCTATTAGAATACATTTAATTTAATCTTCAACTACTATTGCTCGTCAATAAAGCCTTGCTGTACCCTTATTAATTTTACCAAATTGTTACGAGCTACATTTACAATTATCTTAGATTCTTATATCTCTATGTTGTTGACATAAGGCTGCGCTCAGAAAATACAACAGTTGTATATATATATATATATGGGTGTGTTCAGAAAACACAATAGTTGAGCAACGTTACTAAATTATATCCCAAGTAGCAAAGTGACGTCAGAAGACGACATTATGACGTCTATTTTTAGTCATTTTTGGTCCATGACGTCAGTGACTAATAAATGGACGTTTATAAGACGTTATTTTTTAGATCAACTAAAGACGTTATTTTGAAGACGTCTTAAGACGTCTTAAATTCGTCCAAATTTAGTTCTTTCATTTATCGCTATGCGACGCGCGATGCACTATCTATCTCTATATTTAAGTTTTAGTCATGGAATTATATAAAGCTGGCAAACAACTGCTATTAAAATTAAAAGTAAGTCATATAAGTACCAAAAGTACCTCTAACTATAGGGTACACTTGGCAACAGAAGAATGCCTTTTTAACAAATAAATTTACGTATGCGCGTAAATTTATTTGTTAAGGCATTCTTCTGTTGTCAAATATACTTTAAACTTTTATATTCTAATTATCTAATTTATCGAATATGTAATATATTTATCGAATGATTTATTCTTACTGGGCTAAAACTGATGCCATGTATTAAAATATCGAAGTTTTGTCAATTTTAAGTATTATATTCGTCATATTATGTCGTCAATAAGAAGTCAGAAAATGACGTCTTGTGGATGTGACATATCGACGTCATTTTCGGGTCTTATAAGACCTAATTAAGACGTCTAATCGGTCTTTTTGTGATCAAAATTTACCGTCATTATGACGTCATTTTGCTACTTGGGATATATACCGGCGTCGCCGGTTTCATTATATACCGGTATCATTATTAAAAATATATGTATAGATTTTATATAAACTGGGAATACCTAAAAACATTCAGCTAAAAGAAGTCAGCTGAAACTATTTATTTTTAAAAAATATTTAAGTCATATGTTACTTCGTATACAATGTACTAGAAGAATATATGTTAGCCTAATATAATCTATACATAAATATAATATCTATAAAAAAAAGTTCTTGGTTCTTTGTACGTCTTGATTATACTATAAAATCGTGTAAATGTTCTTGAAATATGTCCTTAAATTTTATTTTCAAATTTTACTAGACACCTTGTTTATTATAATGTTTAATATATTTGATATTTTAAATTATCAAGTTTTGGATACAAACCAGTATTATATAAGCAAAATATTTAAAATGTTGAGAAATACTACGAAAATTTTTATTCTTATATTTAAATTTGTGAAAAATACATTTCTAAGAAAAAATACAAGATTTTTGATATATAATATTATACTTAAAAAATCATGTCATTATAAATATATTCAAAAAATATGTACAAGATTTAAATTATTAAGTTTTATTCAAACAATTTATATATATATATGTATATAAATTGTTTTATCCTAGATATAATATTTTGATATATTTCAATATTTTATGTATGTCTGTTTCTTAATTTGTGAGGGTCTCTTTTTTGCAACGTCTGTTTCATGATTAAATTGACAAAAAAAATAAGCAATAATAATTTAATGCGATTTTTTCATTGATAATAGAGTAAAATATATGTGTCTCTTCGTTTTTAGTTACTCTAGAATCTAGAACTCTAGAATAATTTCGTTATGCACGATTATCCTTGACATTTCGGATGCCAAATGCTAAAATATATATATATAAAATATGTTATTAATATATTATTAATATAGTGAATAAAAAAGTAATAATTATTATTTTTTTTTTTTTTTTTTACCTGGGTGTTTCCAAGGTGGAAATACTTGTTGACTTCCTATCGATTCAGGAGTAATTATTATAGATAATTGTGATCCAGGATGTTGAAAAATTGCTCTCGATATAGATCTTTTGAAAGCTGGTGGCAAGTTCAGCGAACCTACAAATTTTTTGCTTATATAACTGCTGCTGTCTAAATTATAAATTACTGTTAACATACTTGATATATCATTTGCTAATGGAGTTTTAATTTCCTTTCTCACGTGTCGGTTATGTTTCTCCATTTTAAATTTTTTCATAAAATTTCGACAAATATCAGTCACAATTTTACCATCAAGATTACCTATTCAAAAAACAAAATGATAATTATGCAGTAAACATGATAATTAATGAAGAAAGATTTATGTTAATTTTACCTAACAAAATGCTGTTAGCAATTAGATTTTCCCTGTATCTATAAGATTGTGTAACAGGATTGCCTTGCAAGAACAGATCTTTCAAGAAGGTTAATGTACTTATTGTTCTAATTAAATCATCCATGTCATTCAAGAAATTATTTTTTGCTTCCAATGTATTTAATTCGCGAAATCCGGTTAAGTTTCTCAAGGATGTTATTTTATCGTCAGAAATATTAAGAACTTTAAGACACATCTAAAAAAGAAATAACTTATACATATATGTTTGTCAAAAATATATAAATTAATCTTCATATTAATTAAAGAAGATTTAGATCGCATTTTGAGATTCAGATTGCACTTACAGATAAAGCAAAAGCACTTCGTGGTTCAAAGCATAATGATTCCCCAAATGGTATTTTTTGACTCTCAATATGCAATTCTTGTAATTGTTTTGCATTTTCCAATCCTTCAATTATAATGATATTATTATGCCCCAGATAAAGCTTTTGAAGATTCTTTAGAGATCTCAAATTTTCTATTTTTGTTATATTATTATGTTGTAAATATAAATGTGTTAAATTGCATGCAAAATGTAAATTCTTTATTTTTGATATATTATTATTCTGTAGATATATAACTTGCAAGTTTTTATAAATATCGAGGTCGCCCTATATAAACATAAAATTTTATAAAAAATGAATTACATTGTTTATTAAACTCTCTCTCTCTCTCCCCCCCCCCCCTCTCTCTGTCTCTTTTCTTTCCTCCTCTTTCTTTCAATGTTACTTACAATACTGCTGATGAACATATCATTCATATGTAAATGAGTCAATTTCCGCAATTCTTCCTTTTTTATTATTTTACTAAGTGATTTACTATTTAATATATGAGAATATTTTCTTTCTATAATATCTGTCGTTAATTTCACCATTATAACGTGAATGTTTTGACGAAAATACAATAAGCGATCTGTCGCAGAATTTTATCGATCAAACATTAAGCGTATCGATGATACGAAATATGCAACATGTGTGAAATACATACAATGTACATAAAAAAAAATGCTTTGATACAATAGGCTTGTTTTCTATTCCTGTACTGGCTGAACTGTGCACACTGGTACAATAATAAGTTGAGTGAGACAAAATATACTTGTCTCATTCTAACTTATTGCATCAGTTCATCAGTGCAAGAATAGAAAACAAGCCTAATGTTATTAAACAGACTCCCCTTTTTGCGTATGCGTGACGTAATAATGACAATCACGTCTAAGTGATAAGTAAGAAGAATTCTCAATCTCTCTGATCAATATATCCAACAAACATTTTGTCGTATAAATGTTATATTACTATATATTTTTTCTTAAAAACAATTGTGTTTTCTTTACATCAATTGATTTCCTCTAATTATTTTGTACATAAAAGTATTAAGTTTAATACATAAAAGTAATAAACGAATATTTTACGAGATATTTCAGTTTATGTAAAATTACATCAAATTAAATTATAAAATATCTCATTGCAATATACCGACCAAAGATAAAAGAAGTACCTAGGACGCCTAGAGAAGAAGCGGGGAAGGGGGTGTGTAGGTGATGTGCGATCGTATGATAAAAATCGATTTCTGAATCGATTTTGAATCGCACATATAAAAATCGATTCTCATAAAAATCGGAGTACAAAAAATCGATCTCGTGAAAATCGATTTTTTTACGTTATTTAGCATAAAAGAAGAAATATGCCGAAACATAAAGAAATTAACTAAACTATACTTTCTTATCTAAAAAATTGTAGTAGACCTTCGGGAGTTCAAGCTGGTCGAGCTAATCCTAAAGAGAGCCGAGATCCCCTTTGAGAGTCGATAATTTTCTAGTCGAATGTAAAATTGAATTCTAGCTAAAGTCGCAAACCTTGTAGGACCGACGATTACTAGTTTAAGAGTTAGGTAGGTTCTGAAAGGTGTAAGATAAGAGTAAAAAGTACTTTAAATAACGCATTAATCTTTTTCAATTTTTTTAATTAATCGTTGAGCCAGTCTTTAAATGAGACTAACATCAAAGGTGCCGACAGAGAGTTGAGCTACTCACCGCTACTGTATATACTGTGCTAACGGCATGGCAATTCAAACTTCATTATTTATTTAAAACGTAGTACTCTGTACCGATATCAGTAGAATGTCAGAAAACAGCACAAAAAAGAATCGATTCTAGCTTTAAAAAAATCGATTCTCTCGAAAATCGTATACTATGGAATCGATACAAAAAATCGATTTTTCTCGTCGAGAAAATCGATTTTCATGAAGATCGATTCAAAATCGCACATCACTAGTGTAGCATTCGAGAAGAAGCGAGGGCCCAGAGGCGTACTTTGTACTAGCGGGATATTAAAGTAAAATATATAAAGAGAACCACCAAACTATCCCCAAGTTATTATTACTAACCCGAGTACATAGCACTCATAAACTATTCACTTTTTAGCCATCTTACCCTCATAACTTTTTATATCAAATATTGCGAGAAATCGATTTTTTTGTCTTGCAAAGTACATCAAAATAAATAAGTTTTTTTGAATGCAATTTCTCATGTTCATTAATATGGATTAGTAAAAAAAAGTTTTGATTTGTGAATTAATAAATAGTTGTAAATCTTAATCAATCGTCGTATAAGAGTTAGTTTTGCTGAAACGCATTATTCATATGTATGCATTTATTAATGCAGGATAACAATTCAACATATTTTACTAATCTATATTATCGAACATGAGTGATAACATGCAAAAAAACCTATTTATTTCGATTATTCGCAAGAAAAAAAATTCGTATGATTTCTCGTTTCTGATGCAATTGAGTATAAGGGACTAAATAGTTTAAGGGTGGCAAATAGCAAGCTATTGACTGTGATACTTCAATTAAATTAAATTAAATCAAGTTAGGTTAAATAATACATTCAAGGATTATATATACTTGTATTTATGCAAAACATCTAACATATTGAGCATTGTTTATTAAATAAATATATGTATTTTAAATATGTGGAAGAGTAATGAAATTATAAAATTTAACTTTAATGCAATTAAATGTTAAAATGATCATTAAAATTATCAATTGTACCAGATATTGAATAAAATATTTTTAATATTAAATCTTTTTAAACTTGCATTATATTCATACTAAATTCTCTTAATATAACAGATATAAGATATGTAACTACTTTTCTCATGTACTTTGGTCTAAACTTTGGTAACTATATACCACCGTGATTTCATTATCTTTCTGACAATATATGAAAGACAAAATGTAATATCTTCAAGCTTGAATTGATTATTTAGATATAATAGATATCATGTTTATCAATGTTTATATCCGTTTGGATTATTTTGTTGCCATTTCCATGTATCTAAGCCTGAAAAATATCAATATATTTTTAATTGTAGAACATTATAATGAATATTTTATGAAACTGCACAGAAACGGTTCCATATAACTATTACATTGCTACTAATTTTATTATACTAATTTATATCTTACACATGTCATCCATATTTTTTGTAGCAATCCAATTTAGTTCTTTATTAGCGATACTGGCATCTGCATAACTAACGGCTATGTCACCTGGTCTACGTTCAACTATTTTGTATGAGATTTTCTTTCCGGATGCTTTCTCAAATGCATGTATAACTTCAAGCACAGAGTAGCCTTTTCCAGTGCCAAGATTTATCGCCTTAAATCCTCTTAGATTATGAGTTTTTTGATAAATTATGGCTTTTACATGTCCTATTGCTAGGTCCATAATATGAATATAGTCACGCACACCTGCAAATTATGTAATTAAGAAAAAGATTTTGTCTTCAAACTTGTCTTTCTTTCGAATATTTTTCTTCTTATATTTTATATACATATCTCTCTCTTAGTATGTAATTTACAACTAGCAGCTACATACTTTTTCTTAAAAATAACTATGTGTTTTCTTTACATCATTTGATTTCTTTCATTATTTTGTGTATAAAAGATTATGTGAAATTAAAGTATAAAATATCTCGTAAATTATTCATTTTTTTACCATCATACCCTTATAACTTTTTATATAGAACATTGCGAGGAATCGCTTTATATAACAAAAATATAATTGTTCCATTTAAAAAATTCAAGGTGATCTTGCCCTGACCTTGGCAATGCCACTCAAGATCAAAATGATAAGATCTATAAATAGATATTTTTAAACCCTACAATTTTTATTTGAAACATTTTGGTCTAAATTGTTTATGAGATATTCAACAGTTTCCAGATTTTCAAATACCCTGTTATCAAAAGATTTATTTTTAATGAAATTTTTCCACAATCAGAAATATATGAAATTTTTACCTGTGCCATCAGGTGTATTATAGTCATTACCATAAACAAATAATGTATCTCTTTTTCCAACAGAGACTTGTGCAATATAAGGCATTAAATTATTTGGTACACCATTAGGATCTTCTCCAATTTGACCTGAGGGATGTGCGCCAACAGGATTAAAATATCTCAGTGATATAACAGAAAATTCCTGTAAACAATACTTTCTATTAAATAGATTATATAATATATTGTTTTGTAACATATGTATACTTTGTAATATATAATATATACCTTGTCTGATATACACAAATCCTTTAATATTTCTTCTACCATAAACTTTGTTTTCCCATAAGGATTCGTGCAATTGCCAGTTTTCATATCTTCCGTTAAAGGAAGTTGCTGAGGTACACCATAAACTGTAGCACTGCTTGAATAAATAAAATGTTTCACATTATTCTCTCGCATAACTTCTAATAAATTTATTGTTCCATTGACGTTAGCCTTATAGTACTCAAGTGGTTTCTGACATGATTCACTAACTGCTTTTAATGCAGCAAAGTGTATAACACTATGAAAAGTATACTGCAACAAAATCATAATATTTTTAGTTTGAATCACATATACTATCAGCAAGTATCAATTATAAGCCAATAAATATATACTTTACCTTTTGAAATACATTTCTTAAATCATTAATATTTGTAATGTCACAGATGATAAATGCAACATTTTTATTTGTCAATTTTTCAATTCTAAGGAGGCATTCTGGTTTCTCAGAATTTGAATCTATGAATATGAGAAAGAGATAACTTGATAAATCTGTAAAACTTTTACATATGCAGAAATATATTGTGTGATATATACATGAAAAAACATTGTCAAATTACTAAAAATAATTGTTAAAACTTTAATTTCTGGTACATTCCTGATAGAATAATATGTTAAAATTGAATGTAAAAATAAGTTTTAATATATGCTATTATATATTATATATTATCTAAATTGATAGATTAAAGTATATATACAATATATCACTGTTTTATCAAATGATTTCTTATACTTCACCTTTATGTGCATTGCTAAGGTTATCAATTACTACCACCTGAATGTCTGCGTTTAATAATTCTAAGACTGTATGAGAACCGATATACCCAGCACCTCCCGTCACCAGAACATTCCAAGATTTGCTTGCCATTATTTATTGCACAATGCTGTTTAAGTTTGTTAACATATATATATATATATATATATATATATATATATATTCATTCATATACATATATATTTTATAATATTTAATGTTTTTATATATTTTGTGTTCTTATAACTTTACAACTTTAAGTATTTATTTCAAAGAATTATAGGAAAATATTTAATATACAATATCAAATTGCATCTCCAATAAGCTATAATATAATAAAAATAAATTTATTCTGTTACATATGCAATAATGCAATATATATATATATATATAGTTATATAATTGACATTAATAATTTTTATATTATATTTCTAAGAGTTATAGATGAAAAAAAATATATATACAGTATATATTTACAGAATATAGTCATACACACAAGGTATTAAAACTGTTTCTGTGCCAGTTGAGTTTTGGAAAAATCAGTGGCAGTTTAATCGACACATTCGTGTAATCTTATTCTGTAACCAGAATATACTGACCTTATCGCGACACAAGGACAACAGATGACGATGTAATCATGATGAAGTTACATAACATTAACACATCATCACTCATTACTCATCACTGATGAAGAGTGACTAACGAGTCTAATAGTCCAATCGAAAAGAATTCCGAGGCTTGTATATTCGATAACTTCGTTCGATTTCCATCATTTACGTCTCCTTCATCATCTACAAAACATACCGGACGCAATTTATGTGACAACGGTGACGACATGACGATATCCAGACACATTTAAGTAAAAAAAAAATATTTTCTCGTTTCTCTATATATGTTGACAACCACATCGATCAAATATTAATTTAATCGTTGATTAACTTGCAAAATGATCAATAGCAGAATTTCAAATTTTTATTATATATATGAACATTATATTCATATATATATAATTCATATATATATCGTTAGAAATTTTGACGTTAGTCGTCGAGAATCAACGATAAATTAATCGAAATTTGATCAAAGAAGCCCTAATGCTTCCTGATTCTTTTACTTCGTCAATTTACATAGGTTGTATATAAAATTCATGGAACCTTTTCTTAAGATGAGGGGAAGATTTGTAGTAAGGAAGATACCAGTTGATTAGAACAATTTCGATATACATCGGATACATTGAGCTCTACAGTCTATCGATATCGAAGTGCGCAAGAATCTTTTATTATTCACCAACAAGCTCCCAGCCAGTGACGTACGACGTACACAGTAATTAAATTTCCGAGGCATGAAAAAAATCAGCTTAATTTGCTCTTTCATAATATCTATATTTCAGAATTTGCTTTATTTTACTTTTTTTTATAAATAAATGATAAATTTAATAACAATGTAAATGTCAATACAACGAAAATCATTAGAATTCGAAAATTCTTAAGGTACAGAAAAAATGCTATAGTTTTGTTTGAATTTGCTTCACCTTTAAAAACTAATTATTTACAGTATTTATTAAGAAAAAATTAATAATTTGCTTTATGTACTTTACGGTTATCAAGAAATTTTGCTCATGCATGCGCACAATTTCTCGTCATCCCGTAAAATGCACAGATTTAATTAAAGGCCGTGGCACATAAAAAAAACGTAAGCAGTAAAGCCTACGGCACACGGTACGATTTTTCGTACTGGATTTGATAAGATTTAGGCCGGTATTCATAGTCAGTTCTTAGGGCCATTCCACAATAGGTTGCAAATGCTCTCGTTGCCAGTTGATAATAACCAATCCGATTGGTCAATCCGCAATTATCAACTGGCAACGAGAGCATTTGCAACCTATTGTGGAATGGCCCTAAGAACTGAATTTTGTACGTGCAATGGCCCTAGGCCATTGCATGTACAAAAATTTTAGTCGTAATCGCAAGGCCGTAAGCAAATCGTCCTCTATAAACGGTACGGTCTCTATAAACCAGCCTTTATATTTAAACTGTCTAACGCTGGGTCCACAATAGGTGATTTAAGCCCTAAGCCTTAAGAAATTGACCAATCACAGTCGAGTTTTCTCCTCATACTTGACTGCGATTGATCAATTTCTTAAGGCTTAGGGCTTAAATCACCTATTGTAGACCCAGCGTAAGACGGTCTTGAAATAAGAACGGACTATGAATACCGGCCTTAGTAAGATATTAGAAATGCTGCATTCTGATTGGTGCATTTTTAGTATGTTACTAAATATTATCAGATCCAGTACGAAAAATCGTACCGTGTGCCGTCGGCTTAAGGGTGATATTACATTTGTCGTACGACAAACTTTTTAGGCTCATTAATTGGCTACAAAATAGAGACTTCAGAAATTTTCTATACTACAGCCAATCAATGCGCTTAAAAAGTTTGTCGTACGACAAATGTAATATCGGCCTAAGACTTAAAACTTAAGTGAATCAACCAATCACGGTCGAGCAGTAAGGAAGCTATTTTGAAATTTAAGCATCTCTGCGAATTCCGTATGGATGAAATTCTTAAGTCTTAAGTGTTACCGCTTAGGCCGGGTCTACAATAGATGTAGTGAGCCCTAAGCCTTAAGAAATTGACCAATTACAGTCAAGTATGAAGAGAAAACTTATTACACCTATTGTAGATCCGGCCTTATGTTTTTTTAAGGTCCGCATATTTGGCCTCTCATGCCCCTCATCTACAACCAAATACAAAAACATTGATATATTCGGATTGTACATCGTTTGTACATGAATGTACTATGATTTTTAGTGTTTGTACATTTTTGGTTAATTAAAAAAAAAATTTAAAAAATTTACTAACAATACTCCTAAAAGTTAGCCCCTCATTATTTCAAAAATAATGATAAATTAAATTTTATTGTGCTTAATCGTTTGTACATCGTTTGTACATTCTTAATAACTGATCACTTTTCATTTAAATATTTCTCTTTTTGTTTAAAACATAAATAAATAATTTGGATTCAAATTTCGCGGGTAAATCTTCAAAGTGCGTTTACATTGGCGTCAGTTCTACCAATATCAAGACTCAAACATAGTAGCCAACTGTTATACGACACAGATATCAGCTCCGTAAAGTTAGCCGGACCACATTGATTTTTTAATAATTTAAACTATCTAATCGTTTGGTGGTAGTTTGGTAATGTTTGGTAGTGTAATTAAAACATTTGGTGGTTAATCGTTTTTTTTTAATTAAATAATTAAAATTTTGATGTAAAGTTAGCCGAACATTTTTATTTGTAGTCTAATCGACTTAAATAAGAGCTTATTCGATGCAGAATCGTTAGGTGGTCACGAATGCATTCTTTTCAATTTTTCTTATTGGATATCGGATGTCGTACGTCGGACGTCAAAAGCAGTGTGAATCCGCCATTACGCAATTGTTGTAGTTTATTTTAACAGTTTGGTTATGTTTGTATAAAATATTAACAATAATGAATAAACATTGAATAAATTGCTAATAGTTCATGGTATTATATCACAGTTATTTTTATTTTTCACAAATTCTAGTTTTACAAATTAATTATTTAATAATTATATATATATTTTTTATATGTTTATATAATTTTGTTGTCTAAAATTTAATTTTTTTCCCCCCACCAAATTATTTATTTATGTTTTAAACAAAAAGAGAAATATTTAAATGAAAAGTGATCAGTTATTAAGAATGTACAAACGATGTACAAACGATTAAGCACAATAAAATTTAATTTATCATTATTTTTGAATAAATAATGAGGGGCTAACTTTTAGAAGTATTGTTAGTAAAATTTTTTTATTTTTTTTTTAATTAACCAAAAATGTACAAACACTAAAAATCATAGTACATTTATGTATAAACGATGTACAATCCGAATATATCAATGTTTTTGTATTTGGTTGTAAATGAGGGGCCAAATATACGGACCTGTTTTTTTATGTGCCACGGCCTTAAGATAGAATGAGAAAGCAATAGTGTCAATATCAAATCAACTATCTCACTCGCTACTTTCGGCTTCATTCTGCAGATGGAATGCTTGGTCTATGTATATACGTCATTAGTTTTAAACAGATATATCTATAGATGTATATTATACAACAAAAATTTATAAATTTATTGAATTAATTTTGGATTTTAAATAAATATGTAAGTTACAAAAAACTATCTATAATTAAACAAAAATATTTTTACTATAGAATATTAATTTTTTAATTACAATGTTAAAATTCATAATTATTGAATTTACCGTGATTCATATTTCAGCGGGAGTTGACAAGAAATGGCGGACCAATCAAAAGTTGCTACCGTATGGGCAGATTCTGATTAGAGTCTTTAATTTTATGGAATGCGCGTAGCGCCATCTAGTGGAGAAAATGCGCAGGAATAGGGCGTATATACTTGTTCGATTGCGTCATGGGAGAAATTCTGCTTTTCCTTCCTAGTCGCCACACGTACTAGTTGCGATCAGGTATCGAGGTGATAGCATAAGGACCATTGAATTGAAGGCAGTGTCGTGGTGATATTTGACATATAACGTCGCTGAGTATATTGTTGTCTTCTCGCAATTATACGCAGTGAAGTTCTACGAGAGAAACGAGGAAACGAAAGAACATCTCGGGGCGGTGCCCGAATCTTCATTCTCGCGAAACAATTTCTCCACCGCACTCTTGATGGATTATTTGAAAATGGCGCGACTAATGAGGGCCGTGGCCCCTGTTTGGCGTCGTTTTGTTATACTGTAATAGAATTATCAAAGATCTCTCGTTCATCTCGTCTGGCACGAGAGAGAAAGAGAAGGAAAAGAAGTTGTTTACGTGTGCTCGCTAGGTGGAGTGAATAATAACTAGTACTCTGCGTTGATACCACTGCTT